>NW_023355151.1:0-1303 GCF_001411555.2 Juglans regia
CTGAATATTTTCTGTACTCTGATATGATCTGATGTGATTTCTGAAAACCTCTGGCATAACATTCTGTTTTTGTTTCTGTTCCGTTCTGACCTCACCACGGGTGTAAAACTGTGGCCTCTGTTCAGGTTGGTACCAAATTTTCTGTTTCTGGTGCACCCATTTTGGAAACAAAGTGGTTTTCTGCGTGGTCTTTCTTATGTGCACACTCGGGGCTCCGAGAATGAATAAGGGGAAGATTCACATTCTGTTTTTGCTCGGTTAGCTACCGGGGTTTGCACAACCCTACCACGGGGGTTAAACATGGTATTTGTTCTGATATGATAAGATAAGATGTGATGTTTCAATTTATGCTATGCCAAATGGATTCTAAATATTTTTCGAACTCTCGCTCTGATATTTTTGATAATATGTTCTGACGCTGCATTTTGAAAACATTATTCTAATTCTACATTCTGAAAGAAAATATTTTTGTTCTGCATTCTGAACTCTGTAAATGCTCATGTTTACACACTAGTATATGTTCTCTGCTTACTGAGTTGTTGATAACTCACCCCTTATCTCCATATATTTTTCAGATGATTTTGAATAGTCCAGCTAAGGATCAGGATTATAGAGCATCGGTGAGATGATTATTTTAAGCATAGTGGTTTACTCATAGAAGATTTCTGAGAAGTGGCAGATTTTTATTGAGAGATTCTGTAGTATTCTGATGACTTTATATTTTAGAGTCTATAAATACATTGATGAATTGTGAGTTTTCAGTTATAGAGAGTAACTCTTCGATCCCTGCGGGACCGGGGCGTTACAAGTGTAGACTTCGGTGCTAGTTGCTAACACTTCTCCGAACTCTTCCTTGTTATCCCAGGAAATTTCCATGACTGGTTGTGTTAGTAGTTATCCGTAGTTCCTCTTTGGCGAGTAATCATTTCTCGTCTTGAGCAGTTAGTGGATAATGGGCTCGAGCGCATCCATCCTTCTAGCTCCTCGTTCTCATCCTCACAGGAGATAAATTTTCTGGCTCCTCTGCCATGGCCGAGTTCCTCATCTATACCTCACTCTAGGATATGTCAGTCGAATTCCCATAGAGTGCTTACTCACCCAGGTGTTGGACTAGCTGCACTCTGTGTCTCCTCATGCTGGTTTCTAATACCATTGGAGTGCTTCTCATCTTTGCCTTTCCTTCAAACGAATGGTCCGTCCCCTTGGCATGGATTCCTCTCACACTCCATCTCGCCTTCCGACCATGAGTTTGTCACGGGTAAGTTTTTCTCTCGCTCTCCCTCAGTCTTCAGGTCTCTCTCTC
>NW_023355152.1:0-237 GCF_001411555.2 Juglans regia
TTATTTTTTATTTATATATAATAGTGATAAGTATTATAGAATGTTTGTGAATAGTTATGAGTAGAGATTGAAGTGGGTTTGTGGGTCCCATTGAGAGTATTTTAAGTTGTTTGGCATGTGAAGTATTTTCAAAAGTACGAGAATACTTAGGAAGTGTTGAGAATAGTTTGGTACCCAAACATAGCCTAAATGTCTCCTCCAGTTACCCTGCTAATTTCCTTTGTGCTAGCACGTGGG
>NW_023355153.1:0-1073 GCF_001411555.2 Juglans regia
ACTTTTACCTAGTATATATATATATATATATATATATATATATATATATAAAAGGCCAAGGAGCCCAAATAAAATCCGGGAAGAGTAGATCAGGGCCGAGCAAAAGCTTCCAAGTACAAGCAATGACAACATGCTAAAAACACTAAAAACAATATATATGCTAAAGTAATGACAACACAAAAGTCCGTCTTTACGGCCAACTGCACGAAAGGTCTTGGTTTTGGTAATTCTAGAAGAAAGAAATTGCAACTAAGGCAATGAGAAGTTATACAGATACTACTATTTCACATGTTTTACGCAATTCATGTTCAAGATATATGGTTGTTAACTTGTTGGGTAAAAGTATGCACGAGGGACGAAGAAAGGTCATGATCAGGTGGACTAATTAAAGAAAGTATATATGCTATAGAAGCTGCCACGCACGTGAATGAATATTAATGCGAGGAATGCATGTTGTTAATAAGTAAAACACAATGTTTGGCGGGACTAGCTAGCTAGCTAGGTGGCCGAACATGGAGTTCATGTTCATGTTCATGTGATCAACAGAGATTTCTATCGAATAGAGCTTATCTCGTGAGTACTGATTTACTCTCTCTGATGAAGCAATTAGTCTTGCAGAGATGCCAATAACCTTAGAAGGACGCCACCATCCTTAATTCTTAGTGTGCTCAAACAGGATGGTTCCTTCATGAGAATATTCTTCCAGGTACGCATTAATAGATTCATTCAGATGTTTTTACTTCTCTCGCTAACTTAACTATTGAAGATATCCTCAACTGGGATCACAATAGGTTGCGTTTAGATGCTGAAATAATCTCAAATGATTTGAGTTAATATATAAATAGTAGTGTTTTTTGATTTCCATTTAGATTAATTAAATATAAATAGGTTAACATATATGTTTAAATGTATGAAATAAATTAAAATGAGTTTAGTTTTTTTTATGAAAAATTAAAAAAATAGTAAGTCTTATCAATGATTCGTTTGAGATAGGTTATAAAAGTTGACGCTAGAATGACAAATTATTATCTGAATTATAGTCATAAAAAAATAATACTAAAGTCAAAGATGAA
>NW_023355154.1:0-218 GCF_001411555.2 Juglans regia
ATGTGGGTTGCTTTCAGACTCAAACCATACACCTCCACGAACAGTTAAAAAGGTCAAGACATCAAGTGGGTCATCCCTTTTCTAATGAGTGAATTGAGTAGAAAAGTATTGAGTGAATTGAGTATTGTATTATTTCACCCCCATAATTGGTTTAATTTCTCATTTTAGTGGAGAGAGAGTTTTTTGTCGGCAATACTTTTTATTAATGCCGACTGCCC
>NW_023355155.1:0-334 GCF_001411555.2 Juglans regia
GTCTAATACTAATATAACTATTAGTATAACTAATATCACTACTAGTATAACTAATATTAATACTAATACTAATATACTAATACTATTAGATAGTTATACTAAATTAAAATCATTATAGCAAATACTAATATATAGTTATTCTAATCACTACAACTAATTCTAAATTCTTATACTAATATAGTTATACTAAATGACTATATCTATAAATATATATATTATATAGTATTAATATCACTATTAGTATAATATATAGTATTAATAATAACTAATAGTCTAATACTAATATAACTATTAATATAACTAATATCACTACTAGTATAACTAATATTAATAC
>NW_023355156.1:0-203 GCF_001411555.2 Juglans regia
CATGATAAGGGAATTATACAAAAATAAACTCATGATAAGGGAATTATATAAAAATAAACTCATAAACTGACTTGTCTTCTAGTTATGATTTGTTAGATATGATTTGTTAGATATATTTGAGGATAAAAGTAACTCATGATGAACCACATCATCATCATCATCAATATTAACGAGTGTTTCAGGATATTAAAAGCCGGCTAGCT
>NW_023355157.1:0-286 GCF_001411555.2 Juglans regia
GAGGGTCTGAGAGTGAGCGAAGCCGAGGGAGGGAATCGGGGGGGGGGAGGAATTCATTTCTAATTAACCCAGGCGTCGTCGTTTCATGCGTGGGTTTATATATATATATATATATATATATATGAACACCAGATACGGGGCGGGGCGGGGTATATGCGGGGCGGGTGTGAACCCCATCCCGCACCCGCCCCCGGACAGAGCCCCAGATGCTGGGCGGGTGACCCCGCCCCCGCATCTGGCGGACGGGGTGGTCCGCCCCGCCGCACGGGTGCGGGGCGGAAACGGG
>NW_023355158.1:0-852 GCF_001411555.2 Juglans regia
CTTGCATGAATAATATTACATGCAGTCGTAGAATGCGTAAATATTGTACAGTTATTTTAAAAAAGAGTAAGATCTATTATTAAAAAATTATAATTTTTTTATGAGAGTCTCTTATTTAATTATTTTTTTTAAAATAATTATAAGATGTTTACACATTTACGACTATAACTATCATTTCTCTTCTTGCATTGACAAGGTAATCCATCAATAGTGTAGATTGCTTTCCAATTAGTTTAAGGAACTTCATATACATTCATTATCAATGAGGAATGGCGCTGGATGAATTTGGTGATGAAATCCCTCGTGTCTTATTCTCTGTGAAGACGCTATATATATATAGAGCATTGTTACTCATAAGCCCATACACCACACACTAAAATTTTTTTATTTTTTTAAAATTTTTTTAAAGTTTTTTTTGGTTTTATTATTTTTAAAATAATTGAATTATTCTACTCATAATCCATATATCACATATTTAGTAAGAGAATAAAATTTAAAAAATCATAAAAAGGTTGGTGTGTGGTGTATGAGGCTTAGGAATAGAATTTTTCATATATATATGGTGGCATATTCACGGCGACGCCTCGTAGGTTTTGACTAATTTTGGGGTAGTTCCCTAGGCAAAAATTACGAGATAGTAATTATTTTTTTGAGAAGATATTTGGAATTCTGTATTGCGCAACCGCAGCCAATATAAGAAAATTGAATATTCGTAATTATTTTTTTATAATAAAAATAAATTTATTTTAATTAAAAATAATTAATTAAAAATAAAATGTTTTTTAGTGTATGTAATTATTTTGAAAAAAATAAAAAAAATATGAGATTATAATAAAAAAAAATTAATTTTTT
>NW_023355159.1:0-278 GCF_001411555.2 Juglans regia
TAACTCACCGGCGTCTGCTAGGCGGCGAGAAGGCAGTGAGGTGGCAAGACTGCAACCAGAAACAACGTCCCTGCGAAGCCTTGAGTCAGAGAGAAAGAGAGAGATAGATCGGTGGAGCCCAAAATATGAAAGAGAAACTAACCGGCATCGGCTAGGCGGCGACAGCAACAGGAAACAACCGTGCGAAACCTCGAGTCAAAGAGAGAGAGAGCGAGACAGAGGGGCAAAACTAGCAGGGGAAAATAATAGGGAAATTAGGCGCCGGGGGGGGGGGGGGG
>NW_023355160.1:0-826 GCF_001411555.2 Juglans regia
TCTTTTTTTTTATATTATATACCATCCAATGCATGTAATAATTAAGTAGAGAGATTTATCTGGGATATGTTGTCTTTCTACTCACACTAGATATTTTCACTTTTATCAAATGTGCGATACCTTTGATATTGAGATAAACTCAACTATACTCAAATCATGAAAAGTTTGTGAAAAAATGAATAAATAAAAATAGACACATTCGTCTGTCTTCAAGTACACATAAGGTTTTCCTAGATTCCAAATGTTGTGTCTTTTTACTACTTTCTATTTTCTGATGAAGTGTATATGCTATGTTATTCATGTAACATATTCTTTAATTTTCAATCAAGTTTAATTTATATATATATATATAAAGAAATGTGTTCGGTTTGATCTAGAGTTTTGGGTGTGTTGATTTATAAATAAATGAAGAGTATGTAGACCGTAGATAAAAAGAACATCGAGAGCATTTAAACTTGGGCCGAAGGTAATATGAGAAATAAGAGTGGTAGATTTAGATATCGAGTTGAAATGAAGTTTAAAGTTAAATAAAATATTATTAGAATATTATTTTTTAATATTATTATTGTTTTAAGATTTGAAAATGTTGAATTGTTTATAAAAAATGCTACCATGCTACTTTTATATGCCTACTCCAATTGACTGTCTGGCGTGGCAGCTAATGTAGCACATGATGTGGCATGGTCAAGACGAAAAAAAATTCAACCTCTTTCACATGATTGAGTCATTTGTGTTTGTAAAGACTGAACCTTAGCCCCCATCTCGCATCCACCTGCCCCTTCCTCCCTCACAACGCCGACCACCATTCTCAACCCCATCTCTAGCG
>NW_023355162.1:0-231 GCF_001411555.2 Juglans regia
CACACAGGCCCGGCCACCATGCGGCCAACCAAATGTAAAATGAAAAATGGAGATGCCCGTCAAACCCCATGGAAGCGAGGCCAGCATCATCCGGATACCCCCGAGAGCAACAATGTGCGTAGCACTGTGTGCCATAACACCATCCGCCGTGCACAAGCATGTTGCAAAGGAGGCATCCAAACAAATAGGCCCAACCGCCATGGGGTAGACTAGAGCACCCGAGGGCTAGCC
>NW_023355163.1:0-1902 GCF_001411555.2 Juglans regia
GGACCAGACCGAACTAGTGGGTTTGATCCGATATCGAGTTTGGGTTCGGTCTAGTCCAGTACTGATTTTATTTTTTTTTAAATCGGTCCGGTTCTGGTCTTTCTTTTTCTAAAATTGGATTGAACCGAACTAGACCGGTTCGTATATATATATTATAATTTATATATATAATATATAATTATATATAAAATAGTTTTGTATCTGAAAGTCTTCTCAAACATCTTAGCCACCTCTAATGTCATGTAAGTTTAGTTCCATCAAGTTGGTACATCAAGAGACAATATTTTCTTACAATTAATTTTCTCTTTTTTTCTGTACATATCTTAAACTTGTCTAATCTTACAGGAGAGTAGCTCAGATATCTAACCATTATGATGACATCATTATACTTTTTCAACCCTCATTCACAATAAGGCTCAAAATATGAACACAACATCTCAAGTACATCATATACTTTCCACCCTAATACATTCCCTGTAAAAAAAATGTCTCAAATATAAAATTGCAATATTATTTGAGCTTGCATTATCAACAATTACAGTAAATATCCTATCAATGTTTCAATCAAGGAAGCAAGATTCAACATACATCCCAATTAGTATCTCTTCGATGATTAAGGATTAAACAAAAATTAATGGTTTTTTTTATGTAATTTCCAATCCTTATCAATGAAATGCGAAGTAGACACATATAATTAAGATTTTGTACTGATGTCTTTGTATTGGTAGTCAATGCAACCCTCATGCCACCATCTTTAAACAACTTTTTGAACTTTCTATTTTCTAATGCAAACAATTTCATACAACTTCTTGTAATCGTGACACGACATGACACTTCAAACTAAGGTTCAAGAAACCAATACATCTTCCCAAATTCTTACCCTTCAACAATTCTAAATGCCAACTCATCAATAATTACCATATCTGCAATTAACAACCTCAAAGTCTCTTCACTATACTTATGTGTTAGAAGATTTTTTATCGTATTACCATCACTATCTCTAACCCCTTCCTCGGTTGTTGTCTTACCCGCCAATTATTTTTTTGTACCTATTTGAAAGGCCCACAAGTTTAGTAATGGTAGATGTTCAGTTCCTCTTTGAGTGACAATTATACATATTGCCACAATAATTACACATAGCCTTAGATTCATCTACAAAATAACCTTCCATTTTTGTAAAATGGTTCCAAACAACCGACGGATCATTCCTCTTTCGTTTCTTAGAAAGTGGATAAGTACTACAGGTAGGGGCACTTGGGGGTCTTCATGTTTGGATCTCTCTTAAATTATCTCTCAAGTTAATGGTTAGTTCATTTGAATAAACATCAATTAGAGTTTATAAAGAATCCATCTAACATGTGAACTACATAAATAATTACAAAACACAACAAAATTAAAAAAACAAAGAACAAAACAAAATAGAGAACCACAAAACATAATTACATAGCTAAATTTTTTACAACACAATTAGAACATAATAAATTAACAACAATAAATTTTTTCAAGTAAAAAAAAATACTAAATCGAACATATAGCACAGTCAAAGTAGGGGTGGGCAGTGGGGCCCCGCCCCGCCTTCGTATGGGCGGGCGGGCTACCCCACTCCACCCATACGGGGGCAGGGTCCCCCGCCCCGTATAGAGAGGGCCTAGCGGAGGCGGGGGGCGGGATGACCCCAACGGGGCCCCGCCCCGGCTTCACATATAATTTTTTTATTTATTTATATATATATATAAATAAATATATTATATATAGATATATACAATTTATTAAAAACTTAAAATTATATTCAAGTCATTGGATTGCTTTGGCCTCCTAGACCAACCTTTATATAGGAGGCCAATGCAATACAATAGTCATCCTTAAGCAATGTGAGACTTAGTAGTAAGTCTCACATTGCTT
>NW_023355164.1:0-553 GCF_001411555.2 Juglans regia
GTGCGTTTGGAACTCAAACCACTCTCAATTCATCTCAATTCATCATTACAACTTTTTTAAATCCCAACACAAAATATAATAAATAATTCAACTTTTTCAAATTTCAAAATAATAATAATATTAAAAAATAATATTCTAACAATATTTTATCATCTTAACTCAACTCAACTCAACTCACTTTAACATCCAAACACAACCTTAATAATGATCAGATTAAGTCAAAGGTCCGATGCCTTACAGCTAGCTCACGTACGGAAAAAGTGTGCAGTTTATTATATAATCTCATTTGTCGATGAAGATTTGTTATTTATAATCAATTCTTCCCTAGCTAGCTATGAGATTCATGAACCAAGGCCAAGGGAATTTAGAAAATTAAAAAAAAAAATCTACTTAATTTTTTATTATTCACACAATTTTTACATATCACATTTTAAAAAATCTTATCTATCTTCCTGACCCAGGAAGAAGAAAATGTTGGGAATATAATCGAATTCTCATCACGTTCGGCTTAATTAATTAATTAATATCTATCTCTATTATCTATTATATAAGC
>NW_023355165.1:0-341 GCF_001411555.2 Juglans regia
TTAAATTTTAGCCATGTGATTTTAAGTTTGATGGTTGGATCTTCTTTAGGACACATTTTTAAACCATGTGATGTGTTAGTTTGAAGATCACATGTCTTTAAGCCTTGGATCAAGAGATTGATCATAGTTAGTTGGGAAAATCAGTTTCTGTTTTGGACTAAGTTTAAAACCAAAAACTCGAAGTGTTGTTTTGTGATTTTTGGTGAGTTTTGTTTGATGATTTAAAGCATGTTTGACCTTAGGATGATGTTATGAATATGTTAGAAGTAAGATTTGATTTTTTGGAATTCTTGGAGATGTTTTTATTAAGGTCAAAACTTGTGATTTAAGGTTTACTTTTT
>NW_023355166.1:0-602 GCF_001411555.2 Juglans regia
CGAAAAGACGTGATTTCTAAAAACCTTTGGCATGACTCTCTGATTCTGAATTTGATTCTATTTTCGTTCTGTTCAGTTACGGCCCTGCCACGGGTGATAATAGTGGCATAGGGCCCAACCACGGGTTACAATAGTGGATACGGCCCAACCACGGGTAATAATAGTGGATACGGCCCAACCATGGGTTATAATAGTGGATACGTCCCAACCACGGGTAATAATAGTGGATACGGCCCTGCCACGGGTTATAGTAGTGGTCTCTATTTTGAGTGCACACTTTGATGACAGAGTGTTTTATGTTCTGCTTGGCTATCCACAGATGCACAACCCTACCACGAGGATTATACATGGCCTCTGTTCTGATATGATGTTTTGATGATGATGATGATCTTTTATGTTAATCAACTCTAACAAGGCTAGAGTACTTCTAAATTCAAGGATATATATATTTTCCCAAACCTCAAATCAAACGTAAATACTTCAATTAAATAAACCATATAAACTCATCTATCCAATTTTCAATCCAGCAACTCAAATAAAACCAACTCTTCTTCATGTCTCAAATAACAAACTAGAAATAATGAAACATTAACATAAGTCTC
>NW_023355167.1:0-2734 GCF_001411555.2 Juglans regia
CCCGATCGAGCCCAGCCAAGCCCAATGTCCCTCCTCTACAAGAAGTCAGTGGGCCTCTACAAAGTACTCGACCCATGTGTGAAACCCACCCACGAAGCAACCCACATGTCGGAAAGCAGATAGTAGGGGCAGATGGGACTCGTTGCCCTAACACCTCCACAATGACACCCTACCCTTTGGAACTTGCGCAGGCATCCGTAGCTAGGTGGTCAAGAAATATGGGGAACCCTTGATCTCTTTATAGCAGGCATGGGGGGGGGGGGGGGGGGGGGTTAATAGGCAATGTCCACAAGGTAAAATGAGTCAGGGAGCCATGTTGCATTAATGACTCCACTTCCCAGACTCTATGCCACATTAATGATGCCACCCCAGAACTCATGCCGCAATAAAGAATTCTGACTAAGCGAACAGTTAAAGGGACATGGGCTCCCTGACGTCAGGTACGAGCTATCTCCACCTAGAAACCTAGTTTAAAAGACGACCCCAGGTACAAAGAACTCTCTGATTCGTTTAAGCACACATACAAACTACTAAGGAGATATACTGACTTTAGCATTGGCAACTCGTCAGCCTACACCAAGGCCCCCCACTCTCCGTGTTTTCTTAAGTGTGTAGTTGAACAAACCAAGACTCGAGTTGCTGGAACCCGACCTAAAGGCGTATGAAACATGACGTTAACAGTGACACCGTCTATGTGATCTCTATAGACTTCACATGTCCTTCATATGCCTGCGACAACTCATTCTCATACAACTCGAGGATAAGAAGAAGCAACGCCAACAAACACGTAGAGTTTAGAAAACTTCCAAAGTGAAGACCCTCCGAAAAGAGAACGAGACACTCAGAGTAGCCACCGAATAGACCAAAGAATGAGGCAGGGCCAAAAAACAACGAGCACGTAGAGTCCATAAATGCAGGAGGGGGGGTGACACAAAAGAAGAAAGAAAACACATGCAGGATTAGCTGCGTAACCTCAAAGGAAAATACAAAGAAATGGCAAGGAAGATAGGCACATCGTCATTAGTAGACCAACTGTTCACCAGCACGGGCCTATCCTGCGGTGAGGAGGTGATGGATGTGCCCCTACCATTGAAGTTCTGAGTTCCCCTCATGGACATGTATGATTGGACCAGAGACCCCCTCGAACACTTGAAAACCTTTAGAGCTCACATGACCCTGCACTGCTTTTTAGGAGAAATGGCTTGCAGAGCTTTTCTAGTGACCTTGAGGAGACCAGCGAGAGTATGGTTTGGGTCCCTGGCACTCGGGTGCATACACAACATTGGGGAGCTGGCCCGCCTATTCCTCACACAGTTTATATTGAGTTGGAGAAGAATACGGCCTACAAAGTAGCTCCTCACCATCAAGCAAGGGGAAGATGAAATTCGGAAGACATACCTATCCTGGTTCAACAAAAATAAATGACTATAAATGAAAAAGACGAAAAAATAACTTTGGCAGCCCTTTTAGGATGAGGGTGGTCTCGATGGAGAACTCCCTCCACACTGCGAGAGTTCATGGATCAAGCTGACAACTTTAGTAACACCAAGGACTCACTTCAGGCCTTGACTGAGCTAAGGAGGAAAGAACTAGAACATGCAGAAAGAAAGAGAAGGCATTAACCAAAGGCAGGGCTTGCGAGAAGTCGGAGAAGGAACCACTTGACAATAGGAGAGAAGAAGCCCTTACGAGAGGCTTGGGGTTTCAATTTGACGTATCGGTGCTCATCATCCAAAAAGATGACCGTCAACACTCCCAAGAAGACGACTACAAGAGTTCTAGTCGCCGCTATTACACCTATCGTCAGTCTAACACTTGTAACATTGAAGATTGTCTTTCCTTAAAAGAGGAAAGACAATAGTTTGGGCGGCTGAGTCTGCACTACCCTCCCACCCGGAGGCCAGAGAAAGAGTGGGGGAGTTAGAAGGCCAAGGAGGGAACAGAGCCTGAGGCAAAGGGTAGCTGAGCAGGGATCCCTGCACGATTGCCCCAACGCACCACATTAGGAAGGACCACCACTGGGGGAAATTAGGACCATCACGGGGGGGGGGGGGGGGGGGGGGGTGACATCATCCAGTCGAAAGGCACACACCAGACAATTGAGATACTGAGAAGTGTATTCAGTAGTATAGCACCCCACCAAATACAGGAGAAGCGAACCGACACCCGTTATCTCCTTTGGAGAAGACAAGAAGGAGGGGGTCCTCTCTCCACACGTGACTCCCTAGTGCTGACTATACTGGTCACCAACTTCACCACTAGGAGGAACCTTGTCAACAACGGTAGCTCTATAGACATCTTCTTCTGGGAAAAGAAGAAAACCTTTACCTGGATAGGGATAGACACCGCCTAAATCCAACCAGCTCCCATGCCATTCAAGGGTTTCCCTGGATAAATGGTCCAACCGGTTGGGAAAATCACATTGTTCGTCTTGGTAGGTAGTGCCCCTTGTACGACTTCTATCATGGTCAACTTTTTGGTGGTAAAGGCCCTTTCATCTTACAACACCATAATCGACAGTCCTACCCTCAACAACCTAAGGGTGGTGACATTCACCTATCTCTTGAAGATGAAGTTCTCAACCAATCAGGGAGTGGGAAAAATTCGATGAGAGCAAGTCTGGACACGGGAGTGTTACGTGCAAGAATTGAAACACAGGGGCGGCAGGGTGCATGTGGTCCACACCCCGGCCGATGACCATGGTCTCCCCCCTGGCCCGAGCAAACCCTAGTAG
>NW_023355168.1:0-2160 GCF_001411555.2 Juglans regia
AAATGTTTAATGGACTTAAATACTTGGTTTAGGCCCGTTACATTCACAGTACGAACGACATTAACTTTAACAAGAAAACAATAAAAATGGTTAAAAAAGATTTATTGTTTAATAGCCACTTTATATATATAAAGATATATGGTTGTGTTTGGATGTTGAAGTGAGTTGAGTTGAGTTGAGTTGAGATGATAAAATATTGTTAGAATATTATTTTTTAATATTATTATTATTTTAGAATTTGAAAAAGTTGAATTGTTTATTATATTTTGTATTGAGATTTAAAAAAATTGTAATGATGAGTTGAGATGAGTTGAGATTAGTTTAAAATCCAAACGAAGCCTTTTTGGGAAGGACGACGCGCTCGGCGAAGAAAAAAGCTTGAGGCCTTGATCTTCACTTGGGGAGTCTGGGCTGCCCAAAACTCAAATGACAATTGAACACTCGTATGATAGAACTGCTTTGATTCGGATAAAATTTGAAGATCTCGCCCATCAGTTTGACAATGCTTTATGCAAATGTAATTATTTCACTTAAAATTTATTTTTATATTAGATTATCCATCTATTAACTAAAATAATAATGAGATATTATTAATTTAATAATAATATTTTTTTAAAATTATTTTTCTATTATTTTTTTTTTCTAAATTAAGAGCTACAGGAAAATATTGTTTTTCTTTCCTTTTATTTATCGTACATATAACCTATTTCTAGATAAGGTTAAAAGTCAATAAATTACATCAACACACATTTATAACCCAAAAAAAATGATGAAATTCTGCATTGAAGGAACTTTCTCAAACGTAATTTTTTCGTCCAATGAGGTCAGAAAAATATTTTAGTCCCTAGTTCAGAGAGAGAGAGGACCGCAATATTTCATTTCTGAAAGACTATTGAGAGTGTCCAGGAAGAGAGAGAGAGAGTGTGTGTGTTTAGAATTCAAGAAATGAAAGTATTTCAGAGTTAAAGAAAGTATTTTTTATTCCGTTTGGTCTAGCTACAGTAAAATCTAAATATGACCTGCAACACTAATTTATTGTAGTTAAAAGTTTTTTTTTTTTTTTTACATAATCCAATGTAGTGTATTTTTAGACTAATCCAAACTCTTCATTCTTTTTGGATTATACAAATATAAATGTAAAATTTGTATAATATGACATGATTTTACATTTGATTATTCTACTCAAAACTTATTTTCACATTAGATTATCCATTTATTAGTCAAAATAATAATAAAATATTAATAAACTCAATAATAATTTTATTTCAATTTTTTTTTCTAAATTAAGAGCTAAATGGAAATACATTAATACAAGTGTAGAGCAATATTTTTAAAGTACATCAAATACATTCTAAATATTTAGTACAACATCATTGAGAAAAATACATCTGCCTATTATTTTCACCTAAAAAAATACTTGTTAATTTTCTTTTTGTTTCCAGCTCAAATCCTAGCCCTGGGAGCACAAAAACAAAGCACAAATCCAAACAAAATAAATAAATAAATTTGAAAGATTGAACCTATCAATGACAGGCAAAAAGAAAAAAAAAACTTTGAAACGAAATAAATGGTACATAAGAAAAGTAAAGGAACAAAATAAGAAATGGATAAATGATGCAAAAGAAAATTAAAGAAAATAAAAAGAACCCGAAAATAGCTTTTAATCAATTTGGTCTAGCTACAGTGACCACCAAATATAACCAACAATCTCAAATTATTGTAACTAAAAATCATATCATTTTGAAGTTGTATAATCTAATGTAGACTATTTTTGAGATCTATTAACCAAATTCTTCAATGAATTTACATTGACATAATCCAATGAGGATGCTCTTAGAATAGAACACGAAAAGGGTTCATCGCTTTTTATTTTATAGAAAATTCTCTTCCCAGGCCTGGCTTTTAATACGGATAGAAATTTATAGAGGACTTCTACATATTTTTTAAAAAAATAATTACAAATTTATTTAAAAATATTTCGTTAAGTAAAAGAATTAAAAATAAAAAAAGGATACAAAATTTTGAATTTTTGAATTTTTTATTTTATTTAATAGATAAGAAAATGATTATTAGTAAAATTATATTTTTTTAATGGTAAAAATGTTTAAAAAATACTTTAAAAAAATGATAAAAAAAAAAATGTAAATGGGCAATATATCT
>NW_023355169.1:0-428 GCF_001411555.2 Juglans regia
CAATCAGGCAATGCTTGGTCGTTTATTATAGGCGGCCAAGTTCATCATCGACTATGGAAAACAAATTGTTTATGGCAGAATGGTCAATGATAGATTATTCGCATGTTTGGGTGCTGACCTAGGTTAAGCCTAGGTTTCAACCAGGGTGTCGCTTTGGTTGCACCAATCAGGCAATGCTTGGTCGTTTATTATAGGCGGCCAAGTTCATCATCGACTATGGAAAACAAATTGTTTATGGCAGAATGGTCAATGATAGATTATTCGCATGTTTGGGTGCTGACCTAGGTTAAGCCTAGGTTTCAACCAGGGTGTCGCTTTGGTTGCACCAATCAGGCAATGCTTGGTCGTTTATTATAGGCGGCCAAGTTCATCATCGACTATGGAAAACAAATTGTTTATGGCAGAATGGTCAATGATAGATTATTCGC
>NW_023355170.1:0-428 GCF_001411555.2 Juglans regia
GTTTGGGTGCTGACCTAGGTTAAGCCTAGGTTTCAACCAGGGTGTCGCTTTGGTTGCACCAATCAGGCAATGCTTGGTCGTTTATTATAGGCGGCCAAGTTCATCATCGACTATGGAAAACAAATTGTTTATGGCAGAATGGTCAATGATAGATTATTCGCATGTTTGGGTGCTGACCTAGGTTAAGCCTAGGTTTCAACCAGGGTGTCGCTTTGGTTGCACCAATCAGGCAATGCTTGGTCGTTTATTATAGGCGGCCAAGTTCATCATCGACTATGGAAAACAAATTGTTTATGGCAGAATGGTCAATGATAGATTATTCGCATGTTTGGGTGCTGACCTAGGTTAAGCCTAGGTTTCAACCAGGGTGTCGCTTTGGTTGCACCAATCAGGCAATGCTTGGTCGTTTATTATAGGCGGCCAAGTTC
>NW_023355171.1:0-383 GCF_001411555.2 Juglans regia
AGACCGGACCGGAAAAAAATCCGATCCGGATGCACACCCTTACCTGTTACCTATTTGAGCTTTAACATACACATCCGGGAAACGATTCTTCTCTGTTGCAACCAAGTCTTGCGCCTCGATAATATTAACACGCACATACCACAAGAGTGGTGCATGATATACTTTTGAACGTAGTAGAGGTAGCCGGTGTGCTATCGATAGGTGTAGCTGCATCAGAATGGAAAATGCCTCATCTGCTTGGGTGCCTATCTGGACTGCAAGCATCACCTCACTCTTAATCTTCTCTCCTTTATTATCCTCGAGCCGGTACCACTCAGGAGCAAGAGGGCTATCTGGTGGCACTCGCAATGGAACCTCATTTATGTCAAACCTTACAATGCCTA
>NW_023355172.1:0-645 GCF_001411555.2 Juglans regia
AAAAAAACATTAATAACCACCAGCTGCCTACTTTGGCATCTATTATAGACAAAACAGAAGTAACATTTTTCAAAGACCAAACCACATAAATCCGAATTTCACCTTCCTCGAGAGGAACCCGAGGAAAAAGACAAACATTAGAATGACAAGTTTTGATCTTCTTGTAATTTTTTGTTGGATCTATTTAATTTTCAAACCTAAAAAATAACACGAACCGATACCTAATCCATTAATTTTTGGAGCCTATGCCCATTTTGGATTGAGAGATGAGATGAGATAGTTTGTAAATAATAGTGAGATTTGTAGTTAATATATGTGAATAGTAGTGAGATGCAACTCATCTTTCAATCCAAACCAAACAGGCCAAGACCTTTTTAACCCCTCTCTCTCACACACAAGAAACATGTGCAACGCTCCATTGTAGAAGGATCTTGAAAGTATGAGCTTACCATATAGCTCACTACGCTTCAAAACTAGAGATCCTTAAAATCCGCTACTCACGCGCGAGACTAACATAGGAGATTCTCATTCCACTCAATATAAATACAAGAAAAATCAAGACGCAGGGAAACAAATTAAAAAGAAACAAGAAGAAAAAGAAACAGAGAGATGAGAGATGAGAGGGAGAGATAAATGCACAGTGCA
>NW_023355173.1:0-208 GCF_001411555.2 Juglans regia
CAAGCCCATGCGCGGCACTAGGTGCCACCAAATCCGTCCCTAAAGCACAAGCTTGTTGCTAGAAAGCAAGCGAGAATGTAGGAATCACCCCCACGAAAGCGAGACCAAAAAACGGTCGTCGCCCGTCAAACCCCATGGAAGCGAGGCCAGCATCATCCGGATACCCCCGAGAGCAACAATGTGCGTAGCACTGGGTGCCATAACACCA
>NW_023355174.1:0-4487 GCF_001411555.2 Juglans regia
TTTTTTTTTTTTTTTTTTTTTTTTTCATATTTTTTTAATATATTTAAATACATTTAAAAAATAAAAAAAAAATACATCAATACATTTAAAATCACTTTCTTAATCACTAAGTAAAAAATAATAATAATAAAAAAATAAAAAAAGACAAGTGGTCAAATAGAGGTGTCAAATAGAGTGGGCATAGTAGTGTTTTCCAATACATTAAGGCTCTTGGCCCACATGACTGTAACCCATTCCACTTTAGAATTCCCTTCAAAACTAAGGAGTTCGACACTTCCCTTCAGTTCAGAACAAGTACTCAGCACGTATGCTAGGGTTCATCTTCTTCTTTTCACCTTCTTTGTCTTATGTTGTCCTTCACGCTACCTTAAGGCGCCACTTATTACATATTCCCACCATTCAAAACACATCGTCCGCAAGGTGGGGAAAACTCCTCCTTCAACCTGGAATAAACTTCCCAAGTGGCATCGTCGGCCCCTTGGCCTTGCCAGCGGACCAAAAGCTCCACCCTTGCTCAGTTGATCACCTTGGTCATCTGACAGTTCAAAATTTCATCAGGTTCCGACCAAATCACTCCCTGGTAGCTTCGGGAGAGCAGTGACCTGAGAGCTAAGCTTGCGTTTGAGTTAAGACACGTAAAAGGTGGAGTGAATCCTTGAAGAGCTTGGGAGATCCAACTTATAAGCCACCTATCCGACCATCTGAGATACTCGAAATTGCATAAAAAACCTGGGGGCAAGCTTGAGGTTGCACCGCTTTGCTAGGTGCTCTATCTATATGGCTGGAGCCGTACACATACTTCATCACCCATGTTAAATTCTTGTTCCTTCAGTTTCAAGTCTGAGTATTTTTTTCATCCTATTTTGTGCATTATGTAAATTGTGCTTGACAATTCTTGTGATCTGGTCTCGAGTCTTTAGAGTGGTATCCACAACTTCCCCACGTGCTGTTCTCGACATGTAATCCAGTAACCTAGGTAGTGGTTAGCCTTATAGGGCCTCGTAGGGAGCAGGTCGATGAGTGCTGAGTGGAGTTGTACCACCACTCAACCAGGGGTATCCACCACGCCCAATCTTTGGGCCTGTTCCCACTAAAGCATCGGAGCTAGTTCTTCATTGTCTTGTTCACGGCTTCACACTACCCGTCGATTTGAGGATGGTATGCCATGCTTAAAGATAATTGAACCTCATGCAAAGAAAAAATTTCTTGCCAAAATATGCTTTTGAACGTGTTTTCAAGGTCAAGACAATAGAATGTGGCAGTTCGTGTAATTTAAAAATATGCTTGAAAAATAATTCAACAATGTCCCTAGCTATATAAAGATGTTTCAAAGGAATGAAATGGCTGTATTTGGTTAGCATGTCGAGCACTACCCATAGTGTATTGAACCCTTGTGAATAAGGCAGCCCCTCCACAAAACCCATAGTGATGTAGGTCCACGGTTGCATCGATATGGGCAGTGGCTGAAGCAGCCCACTCAGTAAGGTGTTGTCAACCTTAACCCACTGGCATAAGTCACAATTTCTGATAAATTTCTTGACATCCCTTTTTAGGCCTTCTCAATAGAAATCTCTCCTCATTCATGGATTCTCTTGTCATACCCCGAATGGCCACCCCAATGATTGTTGTGTGACAACTCCACCAATTTATTCTTGAACTCCTATTGTTGGGGAATATATAATATATTCTTATACAGTAGGAGCTCTTCTTTCAATGTGTATTTATCACTTAGCTTCCCCTCGGAGTATAGTTTAAGGAGATTCTATACTTGAACATCAGATTCGCAGGCAGCCTTTAAATCTTCAATCTACTACACATTAGGAAACGTGATCAGCATTAATTCCCCACTCTCATCCATAGACTTCCTTGACAGTGCATTGGCAATCCTATTTTCCAACCCCTTCTTGTACTCCACGACGAAAGCGTACCCTAACAACTTAGTAATCCAGCACTGTTGCATCAGGGTCTCCACTTTTTGGTCCAAAAGATACTTGAGGTTTTACTGGTTAGTACATACCACAAAAGTCTGCCTGAGTAAGTAAGGTCTCCACTTAAGAACAACGAAAACTAAGGCAATTAGCTCTTTCTCATAGGCTGACATCATAAGTGATCTTCCCTTCAAGGCTTGGCTGAAAAACGTGATGGGTTTGCCTTGCTGCATTAAGACTACCCTAATGGAATTTCACAAGGCATCACATTCAATAGTAAATAGCCTTGAGAAATCCAAAAAAGCCAATACGAGGGGCTGTGTAACAGCCTCTTTTATCTTGTGAAAAGCTAGCTTAGCTTCCTCGCTCCATTTAAAACCATCATTCTTCAACATTCAAGTTAGGGGGGAAGCAATTCCGCCATAGCCCTTTACGAACTTGCGCGGTAATATCCTGTTAACCCCAAAAATTCCCTTAGAGTTTTGACGGATTTAGGCAAGGGCCAATCTTTCATCGCTTGTAACTTATCGGAATCTGTCTGTACACCTCCAACAAAGATTAGATGGCCTAAATAGGCTATCTCCTTGCATCCAAATTGACATTTTGATTGCTTGGCGTACAATTTGTGTTGCTTCATCAACTAAAAAGTGGTTTGGAAGTGCTCCACATGTTCTTTCACTGTTTTACCGTACACAAGAGTATTATTAAAAAAAAGTATAAAATTTTCTCAAATGGCGCTGGAATACCTTATCCACAAGGTTTTGGAAGATGGACAGGACATTAATCAACCCAAAGGGCATAAATAGGAACTTGTAATGACCTTCATGCATCCTAAATGTTGTTTTTGGTATGTCATCTGCCTTAACTCGGATTTGGTAGCAGCCCGATCTCAAGTCCAACTTTGCAAAAATAGTGGCCCCTTGCAACTCATCTGTAAGCTCCTCCACAATCTGGATATGATATCTATCCTTAGTAGTCATATTGTTAAGGTTGATTGAGCTGAATTATTGAATATTTTATACATTTAGAACCAATATATTTTATTTATTTCATTACATTATTATTAGTTTTAGATAAAAAAAATAGTAAGATGAATAAATCGAGTTGTGATTTAAATTGCTTTATAGCATAGTTAATGCTTAATTTTTATAATTTGTGATTTAATTAGATAATGTTCATTCACATGCACAACATATTTTTCATTTTCTATTCTTTCTTTTTATTTATTATTTTTTTTTTATAGGCCAACAAATGCAAAGAAAAGTCAATAAAGGCTACATGTTTTCTTTTGGTTTCTCTAAAGCCTCATATACACACGCGGGCCCATTGTTTTTCTTTTAGGGAGTTTTGACTCAACACACACTTTGGAGTTGGACATGGGAGACACATGCTAGTAGTTCTTTTGGCTTTGACTTGGTCTTCATGGAGTTGGACGCGGGACTGAAGCTAGTTTGAATTGGCGTAGGAGAGCTGGACTCTGTAACGAAATGGATTGAACAAAATGCAAAAAACGGATTGGCTACGCGGACGCAAAGGAGAGCTGGTCTTTGGGTTTTTGCACGCAAGTACAAGGAGATTTTTCTTTTTTTTTTCTTTTTCCTACGGACGGAAGATCAGAATTTTTGAGTAGAGGACGCAGCGCCACTTGATGAATTTTTTTGGGGTCCAATTGCCGCTCCAGCCTTCTTTTTCATTGCCTACCACTTCCTTCTCCATTTATTTGGCTTGCTCTTTTCATTCTCTACTCTTTATTTAATTTCAGTTTAAAATTTATAGAATATTTTTGAGATTTTTGGCTTATAAGTTTGGGCTATTTATTTTACTTAATGTCGTTATTTTTCTTGCTCTTTTAAGCTTTCATTGAACAGTGATTACAATTGCTATGGATTAATTTTGAGAATTTGTGATTTGAATATTAGGATGAACCCTAGAATCTTGATTTTGGGGCTTTTCAATATTCAGCTCGTATTTTGTCAATTACTTTCTAATCTAGTTTAATTCTTAGCTTAGTTTTATTAATCTCTTAGTTGCATTGCATATTAGATTGATTAAAGTTTAATTAGGACTTAAATAATTTCAGTTTTATTTTTTAATTTTTAGATTAATTAAGATTGTTCAATTTAGTTGATTTTTATATTGTTAATTTCAATTTGTTAGTCTTCTACATTTCATTTCGACACTCAAAAATCTAAAAATATGAATCTAGTCCATGACTAGTGCCATTTTCATTCTTGTTGCACTCTTCCATCCATTGCACATACCATCATTTTTATTTTCTCTTTGTGAATATTTTTACAATTTTAAACGAATTTGATTTTAAGTAACTTTCCATGAGGAGACGTTCTAGAAATTTATTCCTAATTATTACGTGACATCCTCATGCACTTAGGATAGCTTTTATGTTGCTTATTTTTTAGTGAGTCAAAGGTCCCGGTAATCTACACAAAGCCTCCATGTGCAGTTGGCCTTCCTAACCAGCAACACCGGGGACGAATAGATAGCAACTCTTGTACTTTTTTTTTTTTAGTAGGGATATCGATAAGTCCTTATAGAGATGAG
>NW_023355175.1:0-208 GCF_001411555.2 Juglans regia
TTTTCTAAAAACATCTCATCTCATCTCATCTCATCTCATCTCATCTCACTTCATCATTATAACTTTTTCAAATTCTCACACAAAATAAAATAAACAATTCAACTTTTTCAAATCTCAAAATAACAATAATATTAAAAAATATATTTTAACAATATTTTATTCAACTTTTTAACTTTAATCTCAACTCATCTCATCTAACAGGCCCTTA
>NW_023355176.1:0-200 GCF_001411555.2 Juglans regia
GGGGCGGGGTATATGCGGGGCGGGTGTGACCCCCATCCCGCACCCGCCCTCGCCCCCGGACAGAGCCCCAGATGCGGGGCGGGTGACCCCGCCCCCGCATCTGGCGGACGGGGTGGTCCGCCCCGCCGCACGGGTGCGGGGCCGAAACGGGTCGGGGCAGCAGGGGCGGGGCCCCGCTGCCCACCCCTACAAAGAAGACC
>NW_023355177.1:0-332 GCF_001411555.2 Juglans regia
ATAAATATTATAGTGATTTTATTTTTAGTAATAAATATTATAATGATTTTATTATAGTGATTTTTTAATATTAATAAATATTGTAGTGATTTTATTTTACTTTTATATATAATAATGATAAATAGTATAATGATTTTATTTTTAATTTATATATAATAGTGATAAATATTTTTTATTTATATATTATAGTGATTTTTATTTATTTATATATTATAATGATTTTTTTTATATTTAATAGTGATAAATATTATAGTGATTTTATTTTTTATTTATATATTATAGTGATTTTATTTTTTATTTATATATTATAGTGATTTTATTTATTTATATAT
>NW_023355178.1:0-516 GCF_001411555.2 Juglans regia
CAATATGGAATATGAGGATAAAAAAGTAAAATCACATGTTTTTAAGTAAGTATGCAGGGTGTGAGGCTTATGTTTAGAATTTTTCTTTACGAAAATGGAACGAGGTAGAACTTCAATATGGAATATGAGGATAAAAAAGTAAAATCACATGTTTTTAAGTAAGTATGCAGGGTGTGAGGCTTATGTTTAGAATTTTTCTTTACGAAAATGGAACGAGGTAGAACTTCAATATGGAATATGAGGATAAAAAAGTAAAATCACATGTTTTTAAGTAAGTATGCAGGGTGTGAGGCTTATGTTTAGAATTTTTCTTTACGAAAATGGAACGAGGTAGAACTTCAATATGGAATATGAGGATAAAAAAGTAAAATCACATGTTTTTAAGTAAGTATGCAGGGTGTGAGGCTTATGTTTAGAATTTTTCTTTACGAAAATGGAACGAGGTAGAACTTCAATATGGAATATGAGGATAAAAAAGTAAAATCACATGTTTTTAAGTAAGTATGCAGGGTGTGA
>NW_023355179.1:0-203 GCF_001411555.2 Juglans regia
CCGGGGTTATCGGCTGTTAATAACCAGGCTCCGTCGTCTTTTGGTGGGACTGCTGGGTATGGCGCTGGACTGGGTGGGCCGTATGGTGGGTATGGCGGCATTGGGGGGGCTAGGGGGGGGTTGGGCGGGGCTGCTGCTGTGGGTGGATCCTCTGCGTTGTATAGATTGGCGCCAAGTTCGGTGGGAATGCCCTCTGGTGGGTA
>NW_023355180.1:0-553 GCF_001411555.2 Juglans regia
AGGCTTAGTATAAAAACTCACTTTTCTCTTTGTTTTTCTCTCACTTTCTTCACTCTCTCTTTTCTTTCCACATTCTTTTTCTTTTCACTCTCTTTTTTTCCTTTCACACTCTTTTTCCTTTTCACTCTCTTTTTTTCTATCACTCTCTTTTTTTCTTTCACTCTCCTCTTTTTTTGAACTCTCAACTTCACAATTGTGTTTCAACTCATTCTCTCTTTTTCTTGAGGTTTCAGCCTCACCCTCATCTTTTCCCTTAGGTGGTTCGATCTTCTCCTTTGTTACAACTTGATCATTTTTTTCCCACTTTGGTTTCCAAGAAGTACTAGAAACCAAAGTATTCCTTGATGTAACCTTTCTTTTTAGCCGCCTCTCCACCTTCATAGCCATGTGCACCATGTCCTCTACCTCCTCATAATGTTGCAACTCAACTACATTGGCTATCTCCCTATTCAACCCCCTCAAAAATCTTGTCATTGTGGCCTCCCGATCCTCCACTACATTAGCCCGAATCATAGCCACCTCCATCTCCTTATGGTAATCATCTACACTCCTA
>NW_023355181.1:0-339 GCF_001411555.2 Juglans regia
TATTTATATATTATAGTGATTTTATTTTTTATTTATATATTATAGAGATTTTATTTTTTATTTATATATTATAGTGATTTTATTTTTTATTTATATATTATAGTGATTTTATTTTTTATTTATATATTATAATGATTTTTTTATTTCTATTTAATAGTGATAAATATTATAGTGATTTTATTTTTTATTTATATATAATAGTGATAAATATTTTTTATTTATATATTATAGTGATTTTATTTTTTATTTATATATTATAGTAATTTTATTTATTTATATATTATAACGATTTTTTTATTTATATTTAATAGTTATAAATATTATAGTGATTTTATTTTT
>NW_023355182.1:0-674 GCF_001411555.2 Juglans regia
AAAAAATAAATTAGAGAAATAAACTTATGGGTTGGGCTCGAGTGACCGATTAATGCTAGGGGTTTGAGGCTAATTATATCCTATGTATGTAATTAACAGAAACAGAACATAAATGGGTCTCCTTGAATTTCTCCGACCTATGTTAATCTTTATATATCCTATGTATGTATTGACATAAATGATTGTAGCTAGCAATGGAATACACATATATAATGGCAGACTACTGCATTAATGGCATGCAGGCTAATCCTGACTAATCTATTTATTAATATGACAATAAATGATAATCTCTTCCTTTAATCAAAGTATATGTTTGATAAAATTGAGAGTTCATATCCTCCAATATCTTCTGATGAATTTTTCATGGAACTTTAGGGTTCCTACAAAAAAGAGAAAATTTTTCAGTTATGGAAAGAATTACTTTCTATCCCTTTTGTTTGATTTTCGTTCTTACCTAAGAGAGAAGAGAGAAAGAGCAAGAAAATTCTAGAACTCAATGGACTAGTTCTATTTTAAGTGAGATGAGAGTAGGAGCCGGCCTCCATATGTGTCTATTAAAATGCCTGATCTCATTATAGGCTCAATGACTAAATGCTAATGCTAGTCCACTATTTACAAATAAATACAATAATATTCTATTATTATTCACCAATAATATTAATGTACATATATAT
>NW_023355183.1:0-276 GCF_001411555.2 Juglans regia
TAGATTAAACACCTGAATAAAGTATCCGAGGAGAAAGAAATTTTATGTGCGTGTATGCATGTAAGACAGGGAGAGGGAAGGAGAGAGATTAATAAACAACCTTAATTGCCATGTTACAGCGAAATGATAACAAGGTTCATGTCTGTCTGGCAAAATATCATTATATTGATAAGTGATTGACATTGGAGCTGGCACTCAAGTAGTCTGGAGCTAGAAATTTGAAACACCATCAATCATTTTATTACCCAAAAAAAAAAAAAAAAAAAAAAAAAAAAA
>NW_023355184.1:0-250 GCF_001411555.2 Juglans regia
AGCACTGGGTGCCATAACACCATCCGCCGTGCACAAGCATGTTGCAAAGGAGGCATCCAAACAAATAGGCCCAACCGCCATGGGGTAGACTAGAGCACCCGAAGGCTAGCCAACGTGAGAAAGCCCCTAGCACGACCGATTGCCCCCATCAACAAGCCCATGCGTGGCACTAGGTGCCACCAAATCCGTCCCTAAAGCACAAGCTTGTTGCTAGAAAGCAATCGAGAATGTAGGAATCACCCCCACGAAA
>NW_023355185.1:0-531 GCF_001411555.2 Juglans regia
TTTCCCAAAAAAAAAAAAAAAAAAAAAAAAGGCAGTCATTTTATATAAAAACAGTTGGACTTCTGTGTTATAATATGTGCTCATTGCGATCCATCCTTTCAGAAAATCTACTCATTTGCCACTTGGATTTTGCAATTTTGTTCTCGATCGATGATCATTAAAAGATCTTTTAAGTTCGAACCAATTTTCTACCAAAAATTATCACGTTGATTCAATGAGTTGACTGCAAATCTTCTTAAATCATATACAAAGTTTTATAAAATATAAATCGCGCATATTTTTTTTAAAAATAATGTTAGGTCTATAAAAATATTTTATAAAAATAAATTTATAAATTTTCGTGATTTCATATAATATGTTAAATTTATTTAATAATATAAAATATCTTATAAAATTACGTTAATTTATAAATTTTTTTTTATAATTTTTTTTTTAAGTTTACCGCTTTCTCATAAGTCAATTCGTACAACCTGAGTTGAGAAATCGATTATGAAATTAAGAGTGATTTAGATTCAGAGATGAGTCGGGATG
>NW_023355186.1:0-241 GCF_001411555.2 Juglans regia
CGGAAGCGTGGTGGGCCCATAACCCACAGGTCCCAGGATCGGAACCTAGCTCTGATACCATAACAGAATGTTGAACTTGAGATTCTAGGTTTACGAAAGAGAGGGAAAACAGAGATGAATTTGTTCTGTAAATTGAATTTCACGTATTACAAGTAAAGCAAAAGTAATTTACTGTACATAAAAGGTCTGACTTATATACTTGGCTAGAGATTGTACACGTGTACACTACATAAGTATTAAG
>NW_023355187.1:0-402 GCF_001411555.2 Juglans regia
TCTCTCTCTCTCTCTCTCTCTGTCTCTCTCCGTATATGTCCTTTGAGCTCTCTCTTACTCCGGCCTCTCTTTCTCCGTCGTTATTAGGGTGCCCCATCGCCACGCCGTACCAGTCCATGGCAGTGCGCCACCACCTGCGGTAAGGTCTCTCCTTTCTACATATTCCATACTTTCTTCTATAGTAGCTTCCCTGACTTGGGTAATTGACATCTAAGTTTTTTACCCACTTTTTTAATCTATCCAATTTTGTGCGTCTACTATGATATTTTCCCCCGATTTAATCCTACCTACATGATGAATTGTATGTTATAACTTAGTACATCAGATTGATATAAGGATAGATTTTGGTTCACATTGTTCTTGAGGTTGAAGGGGCTAACCAACTAATGTGTGTAATTTGAT
>NW_023355188.1:0-290 GCF_001411555.2 Juglans regia
GAGGTACTGGACTTTCACTTCCTTTATAAATCAAGCATCTATCTCTAAACAATTTGGTCGGTGAGGACGGCAACTGTGCAATACTAATGTAGCTGCAGCTAAAGCTTGATCCACATTTTTACTTATCACCAAATAAAATTTAAAAAAAAAAAAAATGACCGCAAATTTTCAAGAATGTGCTCTTAAAAGTCATTCAATCCTCACAATGATTGTTTGGGGGTGTGTAAATTCTTTGAAAAGAAAAAATAAAATAATTCTGTGGTAGAACAACTGATATCTCGTTTTCACCT
>NW_023355189.1:0-928 GCF_001411555.2 Juglans regia
TAAGCCCTAGAGGGGGTGAATAGGTGTATGTCACAATTCTTTGTCTAGTTTTAATTCATTTCAAGATTATAGTATTAATTCAATTTCAAAATCAAATAAGTCCACATGCCTCAAATCACAATATCGAACAAAAATAAAAATATGAATGATAAAGCAAAACAAGCAACCCAGAACTAAGCCCTAGAGGGGGTGAATAGGTGTATGTCACAATTCTTTGTCTAGTTTTAATTCATTTCAAGATTATAGTATTAATTCAATTTCAAAATCAAATAAGTCCACATGCCTCAAATCACAATATCGAACAAAAATAAAAATATGAATGATAAAGCAAAACAAGCAACCCAGAACTAAGCCCTAGAGGGGGTGAATAGGTGTATGTCACAATTCTTTGTCTAGTTTTAATTCATTTCAAGATTATAGTATTAATTCAATTTCAAAATCAAATAAGTCCACATGCCTCAAATCACAATATCGAACAAAAATAAAAATATGAATGATAAAGCAAAACAAGCAACCCAGAACTAAGCCCTAGAGGGGGTGAATAGGTGTATGTCACAATTCTTTGTCTAGTTTTAATTCATTTCAAGATTATAGTATTAATTCAATTTCAAAATCAAATAAGTCCACATGCCTCAAATCACAATATCGAACAAAAATAAAAATATGAATGATAAAGCAAAACAAGCAACCCAGAACTAAGCCCTAGAGGGGGTGAATAGGTGTATGTCACAATTCTTTGTCTAGTTTTAATTCATTTCAAGATTATAGTATTAATTCAATTTCAAAATCAAATAAGTCCACATGCCTCAAATCACAATATCGAACAAAAATAAAAATATGAATGATAAAGCAAAACAAGCAACCCAGAACTAAGCCCTAGAGGGGGTGAATAGGTGTATGTCACAATTCTTTGTCTAGTTTTAATTCA
>NW_023355190.1:0-238 GCF_001411555.2 Juglans regia
AATACGCAATCAATCAATCACATCAATTAAATACATAAAAATAATGATAGATTTATTATTTTATTATTATTCATCTATTACTTAAAGAGTATTTTAATTTTTTTTATCAAATTTTTTGAAGTATTTTTTAACATATTTAATTATTAAAAAAAAATACATAACTTTATTAATATATATTTTCTTAATTATTAACTAAAATTAAAAAATTAAAAAAAAATAATAAATACATAGTAGTAGG
>NW_023355191.1:0-2804 GCF_001411555.2 Juglans regia
ATATTGGGTTGCATGTGGAGACTGATGTATGAGCAAAAAATAAGAAACAGTGAATTTGCTCAATGTCGCTTGACATGGCGTTAGAGCGAAACTCAACCTGTGAGTTTGATCAATATGCACTCGACAGTGGGTTTGAGCGAAGCTCAACCCATGAGTTCACTCGATTATCGCGCGATAGTGGGCTCAAATGAGACACAAACCCTAGTGTTCGCTAGAGATGCGCTCGACACACTGCTTAGGCCAATGCTCATTGGTTGTTCACTCAAGCGAAGAACGTAATTTTTACCAGATTAGAGTTTCTAGCGCCGTTTATTATAAATATGTTATATTTGACTTGTTTTGTACAACTTTCAGCATATTTTGAGAGATAACAATTGTCAAGTAAGTGCATATTGTGTGAGAGGACAAAAAGTCCTGGAGAGTGTGAGTTGATATTGAGTGATTGTAATCTCTTCTAGTTAATAAGATTTCTGCAGCTCTGTAGATGTAGACAATTTGCCAAATCATGTATATATATTGTGTGTCGTGTGCTTGATCATGCTTGTTTTTACTTAAGATTGTTATTGTTGGTGTGTGTGTGTTTTGCACAACAACTACTATCAAGAGTCGGGTCGGATCTGAAGAAGAACGATGGCTCGAGATAAACTAAAAGCACCAGCACCCGAGATCGAGAAGTTAGACAACACTGATTTTGGGTACTGGAAAATACAAATCTAGGACTATCTCTATGAGAATAGGCTTCATTTTCCACTGTTGGGAAAGAAGCCAAAGAGCATGGATGATGCTGAGTGGACCTTGTTAGATCGACAAGTTCTGGGGATTATTCAGCTGACCTTGTCCAGAACAGTGGCACACAATGTCAGTAAGGAGAGAACCACAACGGATCTCATAGCGATTTTTTCATGTATGTATGAAAAGCCGTCGGCGAATAATAAAATGCATCTAATGAAGAAATTGTTCAATCTGAAGATGTTAGGAGGTATGTTTGTGGCTCTATGAGGATGGATGTGAGTAGTTCAGCCGACAAGATGAAACTGAGGTATGACGATATACATGACATGATCCTTGCTGAAGAGGTATGTAGAAAAGACTCGGGTGACTTCTCGGGTTCAGGATCGGCCTTGAATGTTAACAATCGGGACAGAAGACATGACAGGTTAAACTCTAAGAGTAAGGGGAAGAGTAAGATGAGATATGGGTAGTAGATCACGTGCTGGAGTTGTGATAAGCCGGGTCACATCAAGAGAAACTGCAGGAATCAAGAAAGTGATGAGGATGATGCTGTGAATGTAGTGACAGAAGAAATTCATGATGTCTTAATTCTTACAATGTATAATCTGATTGATGATTGGGTATTGGATTCAAGGGCTTTGTTCCATAGCACCTCACATCAAGAGATCATGCAGAATTATGTTTCTGGTAATTTTGGAAAGATGTATGCGGCTGATTGAGAGGTACTGGATGTAGTGAGAGTGGGTATGTGCACATCACACTTCTAAATAGGGGCGTGTGGACTTTACAACAAGTTAGACACATTCCAAATCTAAAGAAAAACCTTATCTTTATGGGACAGCTTGATGATAACAGTTATGTAGTAGCATTCTCTGGAGGAGTTTAGAAGATCACTAAGGGTGCGATGATCTTAGCACATGATAAGAGATATAACTCTTTGTATTTAACATCATGGTCCAATGATTTGCAGGGAAGTACAAGAGTGCAAAAATGCAAATTTGATCGCGTGAAACATATGAGGAAGCTAAAGGGAGTCAGCTTTGACGTTCCTCATGTAAGCCTGGGGAAGTTGGCTGAGGTCGCCAAGATCGGGTCGAGACCAGATACTTCTAGTGCAGTGGGAGTTTTGAGTCGCCCAGTGAATGTGATGACTAAGGGCGATGTACGTAAGAGACTAAAGTCGGGTTCGACTTCAGTTTGTCTTCTAGCTTGAAGACGGGATCTGTGGACTACAGAGATGATAGGACTTGACTGGAAACAGTGACTGGCATGTGGAGATTGGTCTGTGAGCAGAAGATCGAGAAACAGTGAGTTTGTTCAATGTCGCTCAACATGGCACTCGAGCGAAACTCAATCCGTGAGTTTGCTCTATTATCGCGTGATAATGGGTTCGAGCAAAACACAAACCTTAATGTTTGCTCGAGATGGGCTGGACACACCGCTCGAGCTAATGTTCATTAATTGTTCGTTCGAGGCGCGCTTGGCATACCGTTCGAGCGAAGAACATAGTTTTTGCCAGATTAGGATTTCCAGTGCCGTTTACTATAAATATGTTATATTTGACTTGTTTTGTACTACTTTCAATATATTTTGAGAGAGCACAAATGTCGAGTGCATATTATGTGAGAGAGCAAAAAACCTTGCGTTTGGATGTTAAGCTGAGTTGAGCTGATGTGAGTTCTTTATGAATAATAGTGAGTTGAGTAGGTAGGGTGAGTTATATAGGGTTTATCTAAAATGTGTTTAGATATGTTTGGATGTTAAGATAAATTTAATACTATTTATGAAAAATTGAAAAAGATTATGAATCACACATATAAAGATGTATTGAGTTGAAAAATGATGTGAATCCTACGTGTAAGAAAGTTTTGAGTTGAGATAAATTTAATAATTTGATAATTAAGTATTTAAATGTTAGACTTAATTTAAAATTAAACTAAATTAAGTTGATCTCAACTGAGTCTTGCAATCAACTGAGTCTTGCAACCAAATGAGGCCTTAAAGAGTCTGAATTGAGATTAAGTGATTGTAATATCTTCTAATTAATAAAATTTCTACGACTCCTTAGACAC
>NW_023355192.1:0-281 GCF_001411555.2 Juglans regia
TGGTGGAAGACAGCTTGGTGGGGCGACGGAGGAACAACTACATTGGGGGAAGATGATGACGGAGCAAGTCGGGGGGAGGGGGGGGCGACGACGATGGAGTAAATTACCAGGGGGACGGACAGAGCAAAATACGGGGCGACAGAGCAAGTCGGGGGGGGGGGGGGGGGGGGGGGGGGGGGATGGAGGAAAGTGGTGTCTCTGAGCTTGGCGGCGGCGACTGAGCTTGGCGGCGGCGAAAGCTCTGGAATTAATGGCGATGGAGGAAGATGATGGAAAAGGGT
>NW_023355193.1:0-954 GCF_001411555.2 Juglans regia
TCAAAAGTTATTTGGCAAAATACTTACAGAGCTATATAATAATTTTTGAAGGATAATGAAGGTGTAAGAGGTGGCGACACAACAACAGAACAGTGCAAATTGCACTAGGCCGTGGGTCTCAAAAATTCACTTTTGAACAGGGACAAACTAAGACTCGAGATTAATAGGGAAGGGCTTAGGGATGTCGATGAAGCTAATGGTGGTGGTGGTTGGCCGTGGGTGGCGGCGTAGAGGGCGGTTGAAGTCAAAAAATCCCAAAACAGAAATGGAGTTGGATGGATTTCATCAGTGGCAGATCGGAGTTGGGGATGGGTGGGTTAGGTTGCTAGGGAGTCAAGGAAGATGTGATGAAGAAATGGTGGCCGGAGGTGGCACGACGGTGGCGTGCGAGCTCAATGGGTGCCGCAACTTAGAGTTGTGCGTTGGGCTAACGGCAGAGCAAGAGAGGCTAAGAATGAAGGGGTCTGGTCGCTGGACGGTGGGGAGATGAATGGGAGGGGCGGTGATGGCAATGGGAGGCGGACGACGGCGTTGTGGGTGGAGGAGAAAAACGAACGGGGGAGAGAAGGAAGGTATCTCATGCTTGGGGAGAGAAGTAGGGAAGGAAAAAGAAAGGGAAGAAAAAGAAAGAAGAAAAAGAGAAAAGGGAAAAAAGAAAAGAGGAAAAAGAAAAAGAAAGGAAAAGAAATGAGGTACAATCCACACATCTTGGATCACACAAATGATCCGATGAAAAATATTCAAAAACATAAAGTTAAATAAAATAATTTAAACGTAGTGCTTAAATGAAAATAAAATAATTAAATCCAACAATAAATAATTTAGAATAAAGAGCAACTTAAATAATGAACAATAATTAATAACAAGAAAACACATTGAATTAACAATTAAAAGTCTTAAAATAATATAACGTAAATCATATAAAATTTAAAACAAGAAAGCTCATAATCTTAA
>NW_023355194.1:0-1154 GCF_001411555.2 Juglans regia
GTTCGGATCTAATTAAACTCAATTTTTATTTATTTATTTTGTTTTAATTTATTTTATTTTATTTTAATCTATTTTTTTCCTCACGTTAACTTCCGTACGTTTTATTCTTTTCGTCTATTTTCTTTTTCCCCCCAAGTCTTCTTCTCGTCCACAGCATGCATGCACACACACGACTCAGTCTTTCATCCGCACACACGTCTCTCTTATCTCTAGGGTTTTCGTATCATATTTATATGCACACAATAGCCATGCGTAGAGAACGCTTTTGTTACGTTCACAGTCGCCGCTAGCAACTCCTTCCCACACAAACAACAACCCACTTCCACCATAAACAACCATCACCCAGGGCCCAAAGCCTTACCATAGCCACTTCTTTTCCTCACTGTGAGACCTTCTCCTCAGTGCAGCCGTTAAACATACAATCACTGGCCAAGCCCGTAGCGCAACACGGGTTATATTCTCCGTGATGCCACTGCCCTACCACACAAACTCACAAATAGCAACTCCTCTGTGCAACAGCGCACCACCCCCCAGTCATCCTCACCACCACGGAAAGCCAACCACCGTCGCCTAGTCGTTGAAGGAGGAACACACGACATACTCTGTTTTAGCTCCCGAAAACAGAACATCAACAGCTTAGTGTTATATCTCGTCCGTCGCCACCACGCGTCGCCACCGTACAACCCTCTCTTCTTCTCGGTATTATCTTCTTCCTCATGCCATGATCACTCTCTCTCCGTTCCCCCATCACTCTCTCTTTTGCTTATCACTCACTCATTCTCTCTCAACACTCTCTCACTCCCTCACAGTTGCTCTCTCTTTCTTTCAATCGTGCTCAGCCCAACTTGACGGCATCTTGGCCGCACTCCTGCTTCTCATCCGCGCCACCACTGTCCCTCCAGCCAGCCCTGTCGTGCCTCACTCCTCGACGCGTGCCTCGGTTTCCCTTGAGTAAGTTCCTGCCGCCGCATATGTGTTAATCTCGTGTGTTATTTGTCTAGTATATGCTTATAAGTTATCTATGCGTACTGTATATATATATATATATATATATATATATATATATATATATATTATAGATGGAAAGTTTTAACCTAGGTTGGGTACTTACTAGTTTTGACCTAAATAAATTAACATTTTATGGAGTTTTCTGG
>NW_023355195.1:0-216 GCF_001411555.2 Juglans regia
TAGAAGAATTAAAAGCATAAACCATAAGACCACGATCATTCCTAATGATCCCGCCCACCCCTGAACAACCAGGATTACCCAGACTACTCCCATCTGTATTCAATTTAAACCCCCCATGAGCTGGCTTTTGCCAAGCCACTAGCTGTAAATGCTTTCTAATAGGAACCAAAACAGGAATATTCAATGACTGTAAAACCTGTGAATCGTGTCTGGAAC
>NW_023355196.1:0-1373 GCF_001411555.2 Juglans regia
CATATAGTACTACCCAGAAAACCTATCGAGAGTGGGTATCTTTCTTTTTCTTTTTTTGCTTTTTTTTTTAACTTAATGGTTAAGAAAATATTTTTTAATGAGTTTATGATTTTAATATTTTTTTTTAAAATATTTAAGGGGATTTAAAAAGTATTTAAAAAAAACTAAAAAAAAAAAAAAGATGTTCGTTACTAATATTGTCCTTTTTATTTTATTTGTTATCACTAATATTGATCTCTATCCTTGTCATTACTCTTGGCATTGTCAAGTTATTGTCTATTATGTTGTATCCATTTGTGATACTACTTGGAGAGTACACTTTATCCGAATATCTTCAATTATTGATACATATAATAATAATATTATTATATAATAATAATTAACATGTGACAGTTTAGATGGATATGTAGTATTGATAATACTGAAATATTTTAATATTATCCTTATAATAATTGGGAAGAAATGTTACATAATGTTTGAAGAGATTTCTTAAACATAAATTTATAAATTGAAATGTTCGGATGAAAATTTACTTTAAAATAAAAAAATCTTATAATTTAGCGTTAAATTAAACTTCGATAGTTTATAAGTTTATTTTTACAAAATTTCTTTATAGTCAAAATATTTTCCAGTAATTAATTCTATATACGCTTAGATGTTTTTGTACCGCTACAAGAAATTAGACTTTTTCTAGCACTCAAAATCATCGCAAATAATAATAATAATTGTTGCATTTGATAATTTTCGGCGATTTAGTAATCGCCGCTGGTTCGACGAAATCCTGAAGCCGATTTTGATCAATTTCAACGATAGGCAAAAATATCACAAAAAAGTATTATTTCCGGCGATTTTAGTCTATCGCAAATGTCCCAAAAATCGATGGAGATGCCCTTCCCATTACTACTAAAATCGCCAAGAAAAGTTTTTTCCGGCGATATTCATCGTCACAAAAGTTACTAAAATCGCCGCAAATAACTCATTATTTTTCCAACGATTTTAAATTATCGTCGTCATTAAGTTTTTCCAGCGTGTAGATTTCGTCGCAAAATAGTATTTACGGTAATTTCATGTCGCCGCAAATATGCTTCTGATATGAAAAAATTATTTCCGGCAAGTAAAACTCGCCGAAAAAGGTCTTTTAGAAAAAATAAAATAAAAAAATGCACAGAAAAGTTCTTTTGAAGTGCATATGCAACTTTAACATAAAATTTGCATAAACTACCCTATTTAGAAAAGTTTCACAGCTATGCCAACATAAGCCTCAACCATAGTCATCTATCAATAAAAGGAAATGTCACAATTAAAAAAATGCATAACTAAAAGAAAAAGAAAAGTGATAACTTCCCCTCCTCCAAAAAAAAAAAAAAAAAAAA
>NW_023355197.1:0-1317 GCF_001411555.2 Juglans regia
TTTTTTTTTTTTTTTTTTTTTTTTTTTTTAACTTAATGGTTAAGAAAATATTTTTTAATGAGTTTATGATTTTCATATTTTTTTTTTAAATATTTAAGGGGATTTAAAAAGTATTTAAAAAAAAACTAAAAAAAAAAAAATAGATGTTCGTTACTACTATTGTCCTTTTTATTTTATTTGTTATCACTAATATTGATCTCTATCCTTGTCATTACTCTTGGCATTGTCAAGTTATTGTCTATTATGTTGTAACCATTTAATGATATTACTTGGAGAGTACACTTTATCCGAATATCTTCAATTATTGATACATATAATAATAATATTATTATATAATAATAATTATATGTGACAGTGTAGATGGATATGTAGTATTGATAATACTGAAATATTTTAATATTATCCTTATAATAATTGGGAAGAAATGTTACATAATGTTTGAAGAGATTTCTTAAACATAAATTTATAAATTGAAATGTGCGGATGAAAATTTACTTTAAAATAAAAAAATCTTATAATTTAGCGTTAAATTAAACTTCGATAGTTTATAAGTTTATTTTTACAAAATTTCTTTATAGTCAAAATATTTTCCAGTAATTAATTCTATATACGCTTAGATGTTTTTGTACCACTACAAGAAATTAGACTTTTTTCAGCACTCAAAATCATCGTAAATAATAATAATAATTGCTGCATTTGATCATTTTCGGCGATTTAGTAATCGCCGTAGGTTCGATGAAATCCTGAAGCCGATTTTGATCAATTTCAACGATAGGCAAAAATATCACAAAAAAGTACTATTTTCGGCGATTTTAGTCTGTTGCAAATGTCCCAAAAATCGATGGAGATGCCCTTCCCATTTACTACTAAAATCGCCGAGAAAAGTTATTTCCGGCGATATTCATCGTCACAAAAGTTAATAAATCGCCGCAAATAACTCATTATTTTTCCAACGATTTTAAATTATTGTCGTCATTAAGTTTTTCCAGCGTGTAGATTTCGTCGCAAAATAGTATTTACGGTGATTTCATGTCGCCGCAAATATGCTTCTGATATGAAAAAATTATTTCCGGCAAGTAAAACTTGCCGAAAAAGGTCTTTTAGAAAAAATAAAATAAAACAATGCACAGAAAAGTTCTTTTGAAGTGCATATGCAACTTTAACATAAAATTTGCAAAAACTACCCTATTTAGAAAAGTTTCACAGCTATGCCAACATAAGCCTCAACCACAGTCATCTATCAATAAAAGGAAATGTCACAATTAAAAAAATGCATAACTAAAAGAAAAAGAAAAGTGATAACTTCCCCTCCTCCAA
>NW_023355198.1:0-2544 GCF_001411555.2 Juglans regia
CGCGGTATTTGGCTTCGGCGGAGGAATGTGCCACTGTTGTCTTTTTTTTGTCCGCCAAGAAATGAGACTCGTGCCTAGTTGAATGAAGAACCCTGTGGTGAATTTTCGAGTAGTGGGGCAGCTGGCCCAATCTGAGTTTGTGTAAGTGGTAACATGTAAATTGCTAGATGATGAGAAAAAAATGCCTTGACTACCTTTGAGATAGCGAAGAACGCGAATGGCAGCTTGCATGTGTGGATCTCGAGGAGCATGCATGAATTGGCTGAGAATATTCACTGCAAAAATAATATCAGAACGTGTTATAGTTAGACAAATGAGACGTCCAACCAGTCGTCGATAGGCACCAGGGTTGGTGAGAAGAGAGCCATCACAGTCTGTGAGCTTCAGATTTTGTTCCATGGGAAAGTGAGCGGTCCGAGTACCAAGTTGAACACTATCAGTGAGGATATCAAGTGTGTAATTGCGTTGGTTGAGGAAGATGCCTTTCTAAGAGCGAGCAACTTCAAGACCAAGAAAATATTTGAGGGAGCCGAGATCCTTTGTTTTAAAGTGTGTAGAGAGAATGCTTTTGAAAACATTGATCTGGGAAGTATCATTGCCAGCAACTAAGATGCCAGCAACGTAAACGAGGACAATGGTGATGTTGGCGTGAATGATAAGAGCGAATAAAGAGTGATCTGACTGAGACTGAATAAAACCTCCATCAAGAAGCACAATTGTAAGTTTAAAAAACCAGTTGTGGGAGGCTTGTTTGAGGCCGTATAAAGATTTCTGAAGTCGACACACACGAGTTTCCCCCTTAGGGCAATATCCAGGGGGGGGGGGGGGGGGGGGTCATATAGACTTCTTCATCAAGATCACCATGTAGAAAAGCATTGTGAACATCAAGTTGTTGGATGACCCAATTTTTTGCGGCAAAGACTGCCAGTAAGTAGCGGACAGTGGTCATTTTAGCAACTGGGGTAAATGTTTCATGGTAGTCAAGACCTTCAACCTGAGTGTAACCTTTAGCAACTAGTCGAGTTTTGTATCTCTCGACGGATCCATTAGCTTTGAGTTTAGTTTTGAAAATCCATTTACATCCAATGGGTTTCTTACCAGGAGGAAGAGGTTCAAGAGTCCAAGTGACATTATCCTCTAAGGCTCGGATTTCAGCAGCTATGGCCTCGCGCCAATGAGAATGGCGAATGGCAGTGGAGTAATAAGAAGGGTTAACAGATGTGGTGAGAGCAGTTATAAAGGTAAGATGAGAAGGAGAAAAGCGAGAATAGGAAAAAAAAGTAGATAAAGGATGAGCAGTACCTGAAACTGATGCAGCGGATGAGGATGCAGTGGACTCCGTGTGTATGGTTGGACAGACGTAATCCTGAAGGTATGCAAGGCAAGTGGTGGTGTGTCTAGGGCGAATATAGGGAGGAGGTGGTGGAGGTGGTGGTGGGTTAGGAATAGAAGTAGAGGAGGTAGGAGAAGCTATGGGTTCGGGAACAGGGAGAGGAATGATGGGTAGTGATGGATCGGGAGGGGAAGAAGCGGTTTGAAAAGGGAATGTTTGTTCGTGAAAAGTAATATCACGAGAATAAAAAATAGCTTGGATGTCCAAGTTGTAAAGCTTGTAAGCTTTATGTTGACCGGGATACCCAAGAAAGATGCATTTTGAGGCACGAGGTGAGAATTTATCACGGGAAGCATGGAGGGTTTGAGCATAACTGATAATGAGCGTAATTTGGTGAGATATTGAAGATGAGTTTAAAAGGGGATTTATTTTGAAGAGTAAGACTCGGGGTGCGGTTAATAAGATAAGCGGCGGTGAGAATACATTCACCCCAAAATTTTAAGGGTAAATGTGCTTGAAATTGAAGACTACGAGCGACATTCAGAAGGTGTCGGTGTTTGCGCTCCGCAACACCATTTTGTTGCGGAGTCTCAACGCAGGTACATTCATGAATGATCCTGTGGTCATGAAGATAATTTTGAAATTTGTGGGATAGAAATTCTTGTCCATTATCAGTTCTTATAATTTTAATCATGGTGTTGAACTGATTCTGAATAAGTGCAAAAAAATGTATGAGATGAGTATATGCTTCAAACTTATGTCGCAGGAGATAAATCCATGTAGAGCGAGAAAAGTCATTAACAATTGTAAGAAAATAATGGGCATCGCAGATAGAAGAAGTATGGTAACCACCCCATATATCACAAAAAATAAGATTAAAAGCAAAAGTACTTTTATTAGCAATTAAAGGAAAATGAAGTCGAGTATGTTTCGACCATGCACAAACATCGAAATCAGAAATAATACAAGGATTATTATTGAAAAGAGTGGAAATATTTAAACGAAAGGGATGACCTAGGCATTGGTGCCATATGATCTTATTAGCAAGAGTTTGAATAGAAAAAGCCGTGATGGGTGAGGCTGATACACATAAAACCCATTGCAAAACTCACCCACTCCAATCAACTTCGTCGACTGTGGGTCCTAAAAAACACAATGAGTAGAGGAAAAAATGACAAGACAAGTACTATTAGTGGTGAGTTGGGGTCCAA
>NW_023355199.1:0-1012 GCF_001411555.2 Juglans regia
GAACAATGTGACAATCAATCTCAATGTGTTTGGTGCACTCGTGAAAGACAGGGTTGTGAGCGATGTGTAGAGCAGATTGATTGTCACAATAAAGACTGATAGGATCAGAATGAGAGACACCAAGATCTGTGAGGAGCTGTTTCAGCCAGGTGAGTTCGCAAGTAGTGACTGCCATGGCGCGGTATTCGGCTTCAGCAGAGGAATGTGCCACTGTTGTCTTTTTTTTGTTCGCCAAGAAATGGGACTCGTGCCTAGTTGAATGAAGAACCCTGTGGTGAATTTTCAAGTAGTGGGGCAACTGGCCCAATCTGAGTCTGTGTAAGCGGTAACATGTAAATTGCTAGATGATGAGAAAAAAATGCCTTGACTACCTTTGAGATAGCGAAGAACGCGAATGGCAGCTTGCATGTGTGGATCTCGAGGAGCATGCATGAATTGGCTGAGAATATTCACTGCAAAAATAATATCAGGACGTGTTATAGTTAGACAAATGAGACGTCCAACCAGTCGTCTATAGGCACCAGGGTTGGTGAGAAGAGAGCCATCACAGTCTGTGAGCTTCAGATTTTGTTCCATGGGAAAGTGAGCGGTCCGAGTACCAAGTTGACCACTATCAGTGAGGATATCAAGTGTGTACTTGCGTTGGTTGAGGAAGATGCCTTTCTAAGAGTGAGCAACTTCAAGACCAAGAAAATATTTGAGGGAGTCGAGATCCTTTGTTTTGAAGTGTGTAGAGAGAATGCTTTTGAAAACATCGATCTGGGAAGTATCATTGCCAGCAACTAAGATGTCATCAACGTAAACGAGGACAATGGTGATGTTGGCGTGAATGATAAGAGTGAATAAAGAGTGGTCTGACTGAGACTGAATAAAACCTCCATCAAGAAGCACAATTGTAAGTTTAAAAAACCAGTTGTGGGAGGCTTGTTTGAGGCCGTATAAAGATTTCTGAAGTCGACACACACGAGTTTCCCCCTTAGGGCAATATCCAGGTGGGGGGGGGGGGGGGGCA
>NW_023355200.1:0-1200 GCF_001411555.2 Juglans regia
AAAAAAAAGTAGATAAAGGATGAGCAGTACCTGAAACTGATGCAGCGGATGAGGATGCAGTGGACTCCGTGTGTATGGTTGGACAGATGTAATCCTGAAGGTATGCAAGGCAAGTGGTGGTGCGTCTAGGACGAATATAGGGAGGAGGTGGTGGAGGTGGTGGAGGTGGTGGTGGGTTAGGAATAGAAGTAGAGGAGGTAGGATAAGCTATGGGTTCTGGAACAGGGAGAGGAATGATGGGTAGTGATGGATCGGGAGGGGAAGAAGCGGTTTGAAAAGGGAATGTTTGTTCGTGAAAAGTAACATCACGAGAATAAAAAATAGCTTGGATGTCCAAGTTGTAAAGCTTGTAAGCTTTATGTTGACCGGGATACCCAAGAAAGACGCATTTTGAGGCACGAGGTGAGAATTTATCACGGGAAGCATGGAGGGTTTGAGCATAACTGATAATGAGCGTAATTTGGTGAGATATTGAAGATGAGTTTAAAAGGGGATTTATTTTGAAGAGTAAGACTCGGGGTGCGGTTAATAAGATAAGCGGCGGTGAGAATACATTCACCCCAAAATTTTAAGGATAAATGTGCTTGAAATTGAAGACTACGAGTGACATTCAGAATGTGTCGGTGTTTGCGCTCCGCAATACCATTTTGTTGAGGAGTCTCAATGCAGGTACATTCATGAATGATCCTGTGGTCATGAAGATAATTTTGGAATTTGTGGGATAGAAATTCTTGTCCATTATCAGTTCTTATAATTTTAATCATGGTGTTGAACTGATTCTGAATAAGTGCAAAAAAATGTATGAGATGAGTATATGCTTCAAACTTATGTCGCATGAGATAAATCCATGTAGAGCGAGAAAAGTCATTAACAATTGTAAGAAAATAATGGGCATCGCAGATAGAAGAAGTATGGTAACCACCCTATATATCACAAAAAATAAGATTAAAAGCAAAAGTACTTTTATTAGCAATTAAAGGAAAAGGAAGTCGAGTATGTTTCGACTGAGCACAAACATCGAAATCAGAAATAATACAATGATTATTATTGAAAAGAGTGGAAATATTTAAACGAAAGGGATGACCTAGGCATTGGTGCCATATGATCTTATTAGCAAGAGTTTGAATAGAAAAAACCGTGACGGGTGAGGCTGATACACATAAAGCCCATTGCAAAACTCACCCACTCCAATCAACTTCG
>NW_023355201.1:0-776 GCF_001411555.2 Juglans regia
TAAAATAAAATAAATAATTTAAATTTTTTAAATTTAAAAATAAAAATAATATTAAAAAATAATATTTTATTTAATTTTTAATTTTAATTTCAATTCATCTAATTTCATTTTATATTTATAAAAACAAACAAAATGCAACTGTGTCTCAAGTTGGTTAAAATAAAAAATGCATTCAAAATACAAGGCTGGGAAGATCAAATAGTATATGCTAACAACTGCAGTGCCCGGTCTTTTGTCCAAACTCGCAGATGGCTCTTAGAACACTCTCATTGGATTAGTTAAAATTAAATGACAATTTTGATGAATGTAAGAAAAATTTAATTTTTGACTATTCCATTCACATAAATCTCCACATTGGAATAACTATTTTTTCATTATATAATAATAAAATAATATAAGATGAATTTGATTTTAGTTATTCACATTAAATCTCCACATTAGATTATACATTTATTCATTATATGGTAATGAATAATTAATAATTTCAAAAATATTTAATTTTTTAAATTTTATCATATTTTATTATTCTACTTATTTTATGTTAATTAATAATTATGTTCTTATTAAGTTAATATATCACTAAGTCAAATTAATATATTAATTGTGATAAAATATGTGATAGAAAGAAAGAGAGAGAAATAATTAATAAAATATTTATTTGATGTATGTACAGTAACCTTCAAATTTGGAAAAATTTTTGAAAGTCACTGTAGATAAATTCTAAATAGAGAATCTACATAAAAAAAAAAAATTAATTTTTTAATAATAAACCGTAC
>NW_023355202.1:0-1292 GCF_001411555.2 Juglans regia
TTGTAATTTTATTTGTGTTTTTTTAATTAACCCCCAGTTATATTGGCCTGATTTTGTATAACTTTTGAAGTTCTGATGGGTATCTTGGTTAGCTTGCTGCTGTTTCTGACAGCTTGAGATTCAGAAGCCTGAGTGAATAAAGGAAAAGGCTAAGCCCATGAAGCATCTGAGGTACAACTTTTCTTTCTGTTTTTTTCCTTCCTTTATGTGTTTTGTTAGCCTTTATATGCTAAGATGAACACTATATGTCTCCCCGCCCCCCAGGGCCTTCCCGGTGGCCAAGTAAGGTATCATTCTGTTTGTTTTTTGTTTGCTTTTACTTTTATATACGAATTCATTGACTTGATTTGATTGTTTGTTCTGTTTATTCTACCTTGTTCCAATGGCTGTCTTTGAAAATATTTATTACTATACACAACCCTTCTGTTGTACCTCTGTTGTTGCCGCATATGAGTGTAATGATACACAATTCAAAAGCTTTATGATTGTTTGTGGTTAGGAGCAAATCAGTAAATTAGTTGATGTGGTATTTCTCCTCCAAGCATTTGAACTTGATTTGTGAACATGGAGCTGTCAAGTTCTTTAATGGTCTACCAATAATCTGGTTTGATCATTTAATCTTCTTTCTTTAGCTTGATCCAGTTGGTTGGGACTTGGGAAGTGAATATATTACATTATCACTAGGAAGACACAGCAACCTTCTGATAAAAAAAAAAAAAAAAAAAAGAAAAAAAAAAAAATGAAAAAGAAAAAAGGAAGACACAGCAACCTAAGCCCTAGTGCGAGATTAGCTGGACGTCTCCCTCAAGTTCTTCTATATCCTGCCACGTTATTTTGGTGGATCCAGGATGAATGTGTTGCTATTGCACCCTGATGCTTTTACCCGATTCTTTGTTAAGGTAGCATTCATTATAAGAGCCTTTGAGGACAAACATCATCTGATCCAGTAAATATCTTTTAGCTTTATTTAATTTTCTCCTTATCGATCTTGGTTTGGCCAGATTGTTTTGGCATCTCTTCTTCCATTATTATTGCCAAAATTCTTGTTCTAGTAATCAAATATTACCGAAACAAAAAAAGGCCCAACCTTACAGCTGTAGGGTGTTGTTATTTTGGTGCAATCAGGGTTATGCTCATACCTCTTGGTTGTTGGCAAATGTGAGTTGCTCTAGTGCAATATATATGTCCATGTGTATAATTTCTGATTTTCTCATTGAAATTCCATCCTCTGTACTTCTGATTTTTTCGGGCTCTTCTTTTGGGTTGGTTTTGGGGCGCGAGGGGGGGGGAGG
>NW_023355203.1:0-282 GCF_001411555.2 Juglans regia
GGATTAATTCACTATAAGGGGTGTGCTAGCTAAGGGTGTTCAACCGGTCCGGTTTTTTTCCGGATCCGGTCCGAAACCCGGAAATCCGGGTGCATTCGGGCTGTTATCTGCCCGGATTACACCCGGGCGGGTGAGAAGAATCCGGATCCGGTTACTGATCCGGTTCTATGACCCGGTTATCCGTAACCGGGTCATTTAAAAATAAAAAAAAAACCGCCTCGTCGCTTAATCTCAAAACGGTGGTCTTCATGAGGTTGCAGAAATGGAGATGTGGCTTGTTGG
>NW_023355204.1:0-343 GCF_001411555.2 Juglans regia
TTTTAAATTATTACTAATTGTTAATTTGCTGTTTATGTTATTCCAAACTTTTTTAGTTTTATATATACATGGAGCACACGTGGACCCGTGGTAATTTGTTAAATAATTCAAACTGTTTATTGGTGTTGATGCGGTGTTTCAAATGACTTGCTGACAAAATTATGACACAAACGAACTGTTTGGATGGTGTAATGATTTTAGATAAAAATTAAAAATAAAATAAAATATTATTTTTTAATATTTTTAATATTTTTGAATTTAAAAAAATTAAATTATTTATTATATTTTTTATAAAAATTTAAAAAAATTATAATAATAAGATGAAATAAATTGAATGTTTTTC
>NW_023355205.1:0-377 GCF_001411555.2 Juglans regia
CAGTTCAAACCGTGTATGTATACATGTATTACGTACAATAATATTGGTCTAAATCATTGGTACAAATTAAGTCATCTCTGATTGCATATAAGAACTTTGCTACTCATCAACCCACATACCACACTTATTTTTATTTTTTTTTAGATTTTATTCTTATTAATTTAATTGAGTTCTTCTACTTATCATCCATATACCACATACTTGTTAAGAGAAAAAAATATAAAAAAATAAAAAAATTATGTGTAGTGTACAGTATAAGAATGATGAGTAGAATCTTTCGATTGCATAATGGTATAAAAGAAAAATTATACTCATCATCCAACTTACAGCATACATCATATATGATGTTTTTTTAAATTTTTTTCCTTTATCAAATA
>NW_023355206.1:0-233 GCF_001411555.2 Juglans regia
CCCCGTGGCAAGCCCCATGGCTTGCCTCGACAGCCCCGCGTGCACGCCCCATGGCTTGCCTTCACAGCCCCATGGCAAGCCCCATGGCCTGCCTTGACAGCCTGGCTTGACAGCCCCATGGCATGCCTTGACAGCCCCGCGGGCATGCCCCATGGCTTGCCTTGACAGCCCCATGGCACGCCCCATGGCCTGCCTTGACAGCCCCGTGGCATGCACAGCGAGGTTAGCACGGT
>NW_023355207.1:0-1984 GCF_001411555.2 Juglans regia
GCTTTTAGCTAATCCAATGAGAATGCTCAAGTAGTTGATGAACTTGACCTTTATTCCATTTTCAAACTCAATTAAAATGGTCGAAATTAAAGCAAGCATTTCATTCAATGACTTGGAATAAAAAGCACTAGCAATATCGTATAGTGTTTGAATGTGATTTTAACTTGTGGCTCTTTGAAACCTTTCATTAAACACCTTTCATGCGTCTCTCATTTCCATTCTTGTAGCTGACATTCATAACTCCACTGAATCCTTATTACATCACAATACTCACAGTATCAATTACAACATATTTCTATCAAAATCATAATCAGAAAATTCAAACAAACAAGACCAAATTATTGAACTGAAAATTAGTTTTTTAAACACAATTTCAAAAATGAAGACCACTCTTTGAACTGGAAATTCAAGACTCGCAACTACGATGACTTACGATGGAGAGAGGGGAGAGAGAGAGAGCTACTATTCGATGCCATTGAGAGAGAGAGGGATTGCATGGACGGGAATCCTAGAAAGGGAGTGGGTTTCGGTCCATTTCCACCCCTGCTCCTCGAAGGTTTTCGACGTTAGGGCCCTGCTCTTTGATGGGTATCCGACGGTGGCCTCTGCTCCTTGCATTTTTTTCCGACGGTGTACATTGCTCCACGAATTTTTTATTGGAAAGGCGATTCAGACGCGCGGGGGGAGGGGGGGGGGGGGGGGGGGGGGGGGGGGGGGGGGGGAAGGAGGAGGCACGTCGCACAAAATTTTTTTTTCTTCCTCTGAATCGTGGTTTAAGGTTGATGTGGAGTCTACGTGGCAGGCTACTATTCGATGGCATTGAGAGAAGAGTATCGATTGTACCTGGAGGAAGATTAAGGGTGTATTTGGATGTTGAATTAAGTTGAGTTGAGTTGAAATGATAAAATATTATTTTTTAATATTATTATTATTTTAAAATTTGAAAAAGTTAAATTTTTTATTATATTTTATATTAAGATTTGAAAAAGTTGTAATGATGAATTGAGATAAGTTTAACTTCCAAACGAAGCGTAACTCTAACGAGTAATAAGAAACATTGCATTTTGGTCTTGCAAAATGAGGGGTTGGTGGACGAGCAAGAGGGAAAAATGGGAGGGGGGAATTTCATGAAATTAAATGAAAATGGGATGAGAATCTCGGTCTCTTTGAAATGTGAAAATCTAAGGAATTCTGATATGCATAGGTGTGATTCATGCACTCGTCATGACGCTTGCAGTTGCTCGTTCGGACACCGATTGACTAGTCCGGCAACTTTGAATCTTAGAAATTAAAAAATCACTTAAATAAAAGTATTCTTAGATAGAATCACCAAGTTGATGAGCAAGGGGCTAGACGCTTTGAGCTGGTTAAACCCAAGCTACGACGCAATGTGACTCAAATTTGTGCTTTAGGGATGAGCCGGAGAGAATATTTGGAGCGAAGTTGTTGTAAGATAGGGAATAAAGCTGTAAATTTGAGAAACCCGAAATCCTATCAGTACATCAAAGTGGTAGATTTGAAGCAAAATTCAGGAAAGTGTGCTCAAAATGCAAACCTACGAGATTTTTCTAAGATTGGAGAGAGAGATAGAGGGTGGGGAGGGGGGAATAAAGAGATGGGAATAAATTTGAAAAGAAGAGATGGAGATTTCAGTGGGCGGTAACGTTCTTTTGTTTTTTATTTTTTATTTTTTAAATAATATAAATTCTGACGTCAGAGATGCACAGAGAGTGCGCCAATTCATCTGTACGTAGGAGCATTGGAGTTTTTTTTTTCCCAATCATATTATTTACGTACTCTACTATTTTAATTGATTAAAATAATTATTTTATATTAAAAACATTAATATAATTAATTACATTAATAAAATATATAAAAAATAGATAAAAATAACTGCACATAAATTTTTTAATAAATCTATGCTAAACTTTGTGGACCCAAGTTATCATCATATATATATATATATACTGACCAAATTAAGTGT
>NW_023355208.1:0-231 GCF_001411555.2 Juglans regia
GAGATAAATTGACAAGAAGGACCACTCGGGAGTGGATTTTTCGGAAAATCGCGCCCTGCCCATCGCGTAGCTATGGGTTTCAATCTGCACGCCGGTTCGCATTGGGATTTGAAGGACGCTAGTATGTCGCCCTAGGACTATATGAATTTTGAATAATTAGTTTGTTGGGTGCGATCATACCAGCACTAATGCACCGGATCTCATCAGAACTCCGCAGTCAAGCGTGCTCGA
>NW_023355209.1:0-282 GCF_001411555.2 Juglans regia
CTATCGATGTTTTTTTTCAAAAATTTCAAGAACGAAATAAGGATCACAAGAAGCACAAAAATGAACTAGAATCACTCCCCGACAACGGAGCCAAAATTTGGTGTGTTGTCGCAGGCAACAAAAAATAAAACCTATACTCCTAAAAATACATGTAGTAGTGCAAGTAAGGATCGTTCCTACGGAGAGTATTTAGCCTAGTTTATTGCTATGTGAACAAGGATTTGGGGGGGGGGGGGGGGGGGGGGGGGGGTGGGGGGGGGGGGGGAGGGGTTTGAGTATAAT
>NW_023355210.1:0-328 GCF_001411555.2 Juglans regia
AGAGTTGGAAGTGCTTCACCGGTGATAGATCAGAGGTGAGGTTGGGTCCAATGGGTTGCTAGGAGATCGAGGATGATGTGGTGAGAAGATGGTGGCCGGAGGTGGCGCGACGGCGCCGTAGCGCGCAAGGAATGTTGTGGCTTGGTGTGGTGCGTGTGGGCTAACGGCGACGCGAGGAGGGTTGAAATTACAGGGAGGTGGTCGCCGGTCGAAGGGGAGGTGAGAGGGAGGGGCGGTGTCGGTCACCGCCGGTGCACGGCGGCGGGCTGGGGGAGAAGAGAAATGGACAGAGAGAGGGAGGGGGGGTTGCGGCGCGCGAGAAGCAGGT
>NW_023355211.1:0-293 GCF_001411555.2 Juglans regia
CAATCGTAAATTATAAAATATTGTCACAATTCTTTTTTAATAAAACTTTGTAGCAGAAAATAAATCCAATATTTAGAGCATATCATGTTAATTTATTTTATAGTTCTCTTTACAAACCTTGCACATCTTCCAGACTTTTTCATATAGTTGAATTAAAATTTAAAAAAAAAATTAAATTATTTATTATATTTTATATAAAAATTTAAAAAAATTATAATTATGATATAATATAAAAATTTTATGTCTCGTCTGTCGGTACATCTTTCTGACTTTCTCATATATTTAAGATATTT
>NW_023355212.1:0-235 GCF_001411555.2 Juglans regia
AAGGGGCCCAAAAACTGATTCTGGGCCATTTAGGGCCCAGAAAAAAGTACTGGGCCGGAGGCCCAGTACCATGTGCGGGGGTGCGGACGGGTGGGGGTCCACCCCCGCACCCCGGGCAGCGGACGGGGGACCCCGCCCCTCCCATGCGGGGGCGGGGTCCAGGGGAAAAAAATCCCCCCCCCCCCCCCCCCCCCCCCGCATATGCCGGGGCGGGTGGCGGGGGAGGGGTGGCCCC
>NW_023355213.1:0-350 GCF_001411555.2 Juglans regia
GGAAACTGAGAAGTGAGAGGGTGAATTTCGTGGCTCGTGGAGGGGGGGGTGGGGGCCGGGGGCTAACTGGGGAAAGGGGGGTGACGAAACGACGCCGTTTGGATTAAATAAAAACCCAAACGGCACTGTTTAAGTAAGCTTGCACTCATTTAAAAAAAAAAGGTTGCGTGAAACGACGCCGTTTCACGCAACCAGTGAATGCATATGACCGGTTGGGACTTAAACGGCACCATTTAAGTCCAATTTTCTGAATAATGGCGCCGTTTGATGTTTTCCAAACTTGATGTGTTTTCATTTTAAACTTGTGATTTTTTTTTATCTTTTTGGCACAAAAATTAATTAAAAAAATT
>NW_023355214.1:0-235 GCF_001411555.2 Juglans regia
TTTTATTTTTATTTAATAGTGATAAATATTATTGATTTTATTTTTTATTTATATTTAATAGTGATAAATATTATAGTGATTTTATTTTTATTTATATATGATAGTAATAAATATTTTTTATTTATATATTATAATGATTTTATGTTTTATTTATATATTATTACGATTTTATTTTTTATTTATATATAATAGTGATAAATATTATAGTGATTTTATTTTTTATTTATATATTATA
>NW_023355215.1:0-222 GCF_001411555.2 Juglans regia
CCTCCTCCTCCTTATATTTATAAGTCACCTCCTCCTCCATCTCCATCACCACCTCCTCCCTACATCTACAAGTCACCACCTCCTCCATCTCCATCACCTCCCCCTCCATATATCTATAAGTCACCACCACCACCCTCACCATCCCCTCCTCCTCCTTATATTTACAAGTCACCACCACCTCCATCACCATCACCTCCTCCTCCTTATATCTATAAATCACCG
>NW_023355216.1:0-258 GCF_001411555.2 Juglans regia
TTTTTTTTTTTTAACAGATCCCGGTGATAGGCAGCCTTTTCCCATGTACTTGCACCTTTTTTTTTTTTGTGAATGATCTCTTGTCTGCCCCTTTTCTCATGTACTTTTACAACTTCTTCTTCTTCGTCTTTTTTTTTTTTTTTTTTTTTTTTTTTTCATCACCCTTTTCCTAGGCCATTAAGATATGGTTCATTGTAGTTCTTGAGTTGCTTAGAAGAAACCATTGGTTGTCATCAAACAAACCACAAAAAGTATCTA
>NW_023355218.1:0-635 GCF_001411555.2 Juglans regia
TTAGTATGTCAGAACAGAAGGAGTTTTTATGATTTTATCTCAACAAATTATATATAAAAGAAATTATATATTAAAAATGACAAATTATGAATTCATTTCAGCTTTTTTGCACTTCGCAAGGTAAACGGTTTATAATTAAAAAAATAATATTTGTAGTTATAAAATGTATAAGTGTTGTATAATTTTTTTTTAAATAAGTAAATATGAGATTTATATAAAAAAATTAAATTTTTAATTGTGAATCCTACATTTTTTCAAAAGGAATATGCGACGCGTGCATAACTCACGACTATGTCTAACATTACTTAATTAATTATACTACTACACCTATTTTTATTATTGAACGGTTAGAATTTAATGAGTATATGTTATATATTAGTTATTGGTAGAATGAAGATGTAATGTGTAAAAATAATATAATATTAACAAAAAAATATAATATTTTGCCATGGAAATAAAGGTAAAAAAATAGGGTCTAAAGTTTTGAATAAAAGCAAAGATCTTTTACCAAAAGTTCCAGCCTTCAAAGTGAAAAGGCCAAGAATTATCAGAAGTAAGGCCTTCCTTCCTTCTTTTTTTTTTTTTTTTTTTTTTATAGCAAAAGAAAATAGTTTTTTTTTTCCTTCTTAAAATAG
>NW_023355219.1:0-218 GCF_001411555.2 Juglans regia
TTTTTCTTGACAACCTGCAAGGGATGGGTTCAATACGGTAAATTCAAATGCTAGTTTCAGCAGGAAGGATGAAAAAAAAAAAAAAAAAAATGGTGTGCGATGGCTGATTCCATACAGTGGCTCTATCAAAAAATTTTCGTTAAGTAAGCAAGCGGACAGGGTTAGGGGTGTAAATTCAAATCGAAAAATCAAAAAATTGGACCGGACCGGACCAAACT
>NW_023355220.1:0-989 GCF_001411555.2 Juglans regia
CATTTTCCAATAATCAAGAATCCTCCCTCCTCCAATGTAATTAAGGGATCGAGTTAATTAGGAATCCAATTATGGTTAACATTTTCTTTGCAAGAGAACCGATCATAATCTCCAATTTGATTTTTCTTGACAACCCGCAAAGGATGGATTCAATACGGTAAATTCAAGAGAGTTACTTGGTATAAGCCTACTGTACATCGCACTCTCCATTAGGGTTGGGCTCCGACTCCGACGGAGTCGGAGTGCTCGTTTCCGACCTCCAACTCCGACAAGAGTCGGAGTCAAATTGGAGCTCCGACTCCGATCGGAGGTCGGAGCTCCGACTCCGATCGGAGGTCGGAGCTCCGACCTCCTATAGGAGCTTCGACATAAGATCGGAACTCGACGTGCGCTCGACATGGCGCTCGAGCGGAACTCTTCCAGAGAAGTTCGCTCGACTTCCGCTTGACATGTCGCTTGAGCAGAACTCTTCCAGAGAGGTTCGCTCGACTTCCGCTCGACATGCTGCTCGAGCCAATGTTTAATATAACGTGTACTCGACTTGCGCTCGACACCTCGCTCGAGCGCAAGTGTTCAGTAAAAAAATTTTGGAGTCGGAATCGGAGCTTCTTGGAGCTCCGACTCTGACTCCGACTCCGAATAGATATTCGGAGTTACTTCGAATTCCTACTCCGAATTCCGATGACTGCGACGAAGTCGGAGTCGGAGTCAGAACGGAAGTCCAAACCAACATTAGGTGTGTTGGGGCAGTCATGTACAGTAAGCTGTGAAGAAAATTTTTTCTAAATTCAAATGCTAGTTTCAGCAAGAAGGATGAAAAAAAAAAAAAAATGGTGTGCGATGGCTGATTCCATACAGTGGCTCTACCAAAAAATTTTCGTTACGTAAGCGATCGGGCAGGCGGGCAGGGTGCCACCTACCCACTTCTTTATATTTATTTATTTTATGCTCAGTTCTTTAGTTTAGGCAGGCAAGGTTATCCAGTGACC
>NW_023355221.1:0-261 GCF_001411555.2 Juglans regia
CTCAAAATAATAATAATAATATTAAAAAAAAAAATTTATACATCAACTACTATTCACCACTTCACACCCTATACTCTTTGAAAAACACATCCACACTCTATGAAAAAGTTATAGGTACAGAATGTGGAATAGTGACTGATGCAGAATATTTTTCTATTAAAAAAATAATATTTTAATAATATTCTATTTAACTTTTATCTCAATTTATTTTATCTCAACTTACTATCTAAACATGACTTCAACCTCATTCTTTTTCCTTCT
>NW_023355222.1:0-878 GCF_001411555.2 Juglans regia
TCTCTCCAGCCTCTCTCTCTCTTCATTCTTCAACACTGAGCTTGGCTATTTTTGAAATTTCCTTGGAGAGCAAAGTCAATGTTTGTGTATTTATCTATCCTTGAACAGGAAGAGTATTTGATGGGTTCTTTGAAAGGAGAAAGAAAAAACTACTGGAAGCTTCGAATAACTCGTGTGTTCTCTCTCTCGCTCTTCACATGATAATCACCATTTTTTATCTTATCTCTATAGCTTTCCTTTCTCTTCACATGCTCTATAATTTTTATCTACTTCATTTTCTATCTACTGATCGTGCAGTTTTGGTTGGATGCAATCTCTTGAAATTTCAGTTTGAATAAAATGTTTATGATCATGGTTATTGTATTTAAGGGGAAAAAAATCATAATGCAAAAATAGGTCTAGTTTGATAGACTTGCCTGCCAATTATTTGTGCATATTACCCAAAAAAAGCACTGTATATATACGTAATTACCAATAACACTCAGCTCTCTGAATTTTTTACAGTTTACATTAACCTAAACGGCGCCGTCTTGGTTTATAGAGGGCAAGAGAGCCACCCACCACTCCCAAACCCGAACCGGCGAACCCTAGAAGGCTAGAACCTTCTTCTCTCCAGCGGCCAGCTAACCACCACTCTAAACTCTCTAGCTTGAAATCTCCTCGTCTCAGCCGCTTGCCGACTCCGGACTCCGAGCTTCCAGGCCTCCGTTCCACTGCTTCGTTTCAAGGTTCTCTCTCTGTCTCTCTCTCATCTCTCTCTCTCGGCTCTCTCTGTTGGTTTTTCTAAGACTCTAGTTTTTCTCTCTGTTTTTATTTTGCAGTCACTCAAGTAGACAGTAAAGTGTGCTTTCGTTATTTCTGGCTCGGGATAACTGAAT
>NW_023355223.1:0-4856 GCF_001411555.2 Juglans regia
ATAATTTTAAATGTACTGTATAAAATATTATTTTTAATATTATTATTATTTAAAATTTTAAAAAAATTGAATTATTTATTATATTTTATATAAAAATTTAAAAAAATTATAATAATGAGATGAGATGAGTTAAGATAAATTGATGAAAATTTTAAATCCAAACAAGACCTTAAATATCGTTTCTCTATATGCATATGAACAATTATATTTTTTGAAAATTGATTTTATATATTAAAAAAAAATTCTCACATTAAATTATGCATATTTAAACTAAATAATAAAATATTTTTTTTTTTCTAAAATTATTTTTTTTTCTGTTGATGTCAAGAGAGAATAAAGAGAAAGAAATGTTTTGAGAGAATGTTTGTTTCTATTGGTGTTGAGAAAGAGAGGGAAAAGAGACAAAAAAAAATAGTAAAATAAGATTTAGAGAGTGAATAATACATCTTCAAATTTATAGAAATACTGTTCATACTTCATAGCTATGCAAATTTGTTAGTTGATATGCATACTCTAATGCGGTCCAATTTAAAATCATGTTATACAAATATGTAAATATATAATCTAATACTAATACTCTCGTGATAGAGATTTTTGTTGATGACCTAAAGAATTTGACAAGTTAGTTCAACATATTGCCTGAGACGGAGGATTTTGCTATCTGATCTCTTTATATTTTCTTTTCTATTTTCTTCAAGACCAAACAGAACATTGCATTTGCATGATAGTAATTTGCAGATAAAGTGTTTGATTATTAACCTACAAACAACTACTTTGATGTTGCAAACCACAAACTCAAGGAATCTCTCTCATGCATGTGTCAAATTCCTGCAGGTTATATATTTAATAATTTTCCCCATTCCAAAGACAAATTTGAAAGGGTCACTTCAGGGTTCAAAGATAGGAATTAGAAAAGCATGTTTACATGTAAGAAAGTTTTATAAACAGTGTAAAGGTACCTGTAAACTGCTTTTTAGGAATTAGGCAAAATAACCTACTTCTTGAACTTATGGTAAATATCTATTTAAAAGGTACCTGTATGTAAATATCTTTATCAGTACACATTATTTTTTATAAAAGTCTTTTACTTTCACTTATCAAAAAAGTTATTGATACTTTTGTTTTTTATTTCTAAATTATAATGGATTTCATAGTAAGTGATGTATTTACTTACCGAAAGTAGAATTCAAGAACTAAAAACACTGCCAAACAATTCCTCAATAGCAGCAGGTGATGAAAATACTCAGATGCAGCAGCAGCAGGTAATTAAATCACCGCCCAATTCGACAATTCACAGCATCATTCCACAATTAAAACATTGCCAAACAATTCCACAAAAGCAGCAACAAGTAATTGAAACACTTGGATGTAGCAGTAGTATTACAATTCACTGCCCAATTCCACAATTCATAGTAGTGTTACAATTCACAGCAAGTAATTAAAACAATGTCCATCACCAAAAATTAAAAACAAATAAAGTGGATAGAGATTATGAATTATGGGCAATGGATCCTAAACATTTTAGCCCATCACAAAAACAACACAATCACCAAAAATCAGTATATCGCTAAAAATTAAAACGATGCCCAATCACAAACCTATCTTCATAAAAACACATCTGATCACGTAGTTGCTGTCCAGCCACATGTATTTTCATCATATAGACCATATATGGCTGGGCAACCACTAAAATCATATAAAGTGTACATCAAACATATACTAATGTTAATTACAACCAAACAATGGCTGGAAGAAAAGTTACACATCTCCAAAAGCTATGGATGGATCCTCAGATGTAGACATAATTGCATAATTATTCTTTGAAGCTTCATAAATTTCATTCTAAAAATTTTATAGATAATCTTGTTGATTGAGATGTTTGGATTCAAAACCCACTTCAACTCATCTCATCTCATCATTATAACTTTATCAAATTCTCACACAAAATATAATAAACAATTCAACTTTTTCAAATCTCAAAACAAAATTTTCAAATTCTCACAGCAAATATAATAAATAATTCAACTTTTATTATATTATTCATAAACTATCTCAACCCATCTCAACTCATCTCTGAATCCAAACTTCTCCTAATCTCATAATTTCAACTTCAAACTTCTTCTCAAGTGTAAGTTGTTTACTTCTATCCTATTTTTTCTTGGTGACCGCTTCTCTTCTCTCCACCATGCACATCTTTTTGTCATCGATCATGTGAGCTAAGACATAGTTAAATCCAGCATTTGTACCTTCTCTGGACTTCCTCTTTCCTTCCCTTAGTTTCTCAGTTGTCTTATCTGGAAGTCTCTCATAAATGACCTCAATGTTGTCATCCAAAATGTCGTCTCTATTTAGAGTTGAGTTAGCACTGGCCGGACGATTCCCGGGTAGTTTCCTTCTCGTTGCCAATGTCGACATATGTTGCTACCATTTTGATTAGTATCTCAACTGACATATGCTATCTTCCATGGTGTAGGTTGCCTTCTCAATCTTTTTGTATATAAGTTTCACCTTCTCAATCTTAAATGAACTGAGTAATAAATTCAAATTTAAATTCAAATTTTGAATTTCAAATTTCATAATGTTCAGCATAATCAATAGCTAACACAATAACACGTGTTATTATATAAGTACAAATTTTAAGTACAAATAGCATTTTCCTATAAATAAATTATGTAAAAATAAAGCTCGTAAATTGATGTAACTAGATGTGATTCATGGAAAAAGCTCCTGGCCGGTCGGGTGAAAAACTTGACATTACACCAGCCAATAACATTTCTACAAGTAGAAGACTTATGTGATTTATTGTCTGTCCTAATGTATACAATCAACCCTCTCATTTATCTCACATTTCCCTGCACACAATGCACTCTCCCATCTCCCCCGACGCACAAAGCACTCTCCCCTCTCCCCGACGCACAGTTTCTCACTTGGATAAACCGAGCAATTTGATACGATTGGGTTTCTCACATCTTTCTCACTTGTCTTTAAATTACTTATTCTAGAATTTTGATATGTTTAATGCGTATGAAGTGTTTGGGATCAATTTATTTGGTAATAATCTATCAATAAATTGACATATAAAGACTATTTTTCACATTAGCAATTTATCAAAGAAATGATGAATCTAGCAAAAAATTGGCAATGTAGTTGGAGAAATTCATCAATCTTTCTAGTTATGCAACATTAGCTTTTTGGTTTTTATTATCCATAATGTAATGCATGATCCTTCTAGTTTTTCTCCTACAGCTGCTGTTGAATTCTAGGATCAAGTTAGGAAATGACTTCGAATTTGCATTTAGTATTGTTACCGCTGACATTATTCAAACCATCAACATATCGTCGTATGAGTGAGAGAGAGAGAGAGAGAGAGAGAGAGGGGGAGGGGGTGGGGGTGGGGGTGGGGGTGAGCAAGTGATGGGGTGGGGGGAGAGCTGTGAAAAAAATGTTCACCTACGTGCGAGTGTAAACTCTATTTTGCTGCAACTCCTACGTAGTAGCTTGTGATTCACAGGTATATAATGAGGAAAAATACTGGACCAGCCTGGAGACGCTCTCGTGATTCATCAGATATATTTTACATTATAAAGAGTTTTGCAATATAATATACCATAACAAGACGCTTTAATTAATAAATTTTACTTTTATAAAGCATCTTAACAAATCAAACATTTCTCTTTTTACTCATAGGCATATTGCAGCTAGCTACATTGTTTTGATCGATCCTATTTCGACAAGGAAAGTCCAATTGGGTCGTGTTTCATATTATGTGTTTCATATCATTTCTTTTAATGTGATCACATTTTATTATGTGTAGAGGGTGAGTTTGGATGTTGAAGTGAGTTGAGTTGAGATGATAAAATATTGTTAGAATATTATTGTTTATTATTATTATTATTTTGAGATTTAAAAAAGTTGAATTGTTTATTATATTTTATATTGAAATTTAAAAAAGTTATAATGATAAGTTGAGATGAATTAAGATGAGTTGAGATGAACTCAACTTCTAAACGAAGCCTTAAGAGACAATTTGAGTGCATGCAGATACAAAACCGACTATCAAAAAAAAGAAAGAAAGAAGAATACAAAACCGACTAGTCGACGTGAGTGGAATGAAAATCCAAATTTGCTTTTTCATGTGGCCACATCTCCCCATAGGTATTTGTCCATTGAAATCACTCTTCTAGTTCTAGCGCTAGCCAAGCTATTTATATACAAGTGGGATACTGAAATATTGTTGAAAATGATAAATCCAAATAAAAATTAAAATAAAAAACATAATTCGTTTTTTTTAAGAATTCTTATAATCATGATTTTGTATTTGTTTTTAAGAATAATTTCTAGGGATGTCAATATGTAATACGATCCGTTAATCAAACACGAATACGACACGATAAAAGCGATTTAGAGTTTAGCCTTAATGGGTTCGAGTCAAAATGAGTTGACTCGTTAAGAAGTTTAGGCTTAACAGGTTGATAATGAGTTAACCCGTTAAGAAAGTTAAAATTACAATTATACCCTTATACCTAAAAATAAAATTGTGAAGATTTTAATCTCGACATTTTTATTGTTTAGATTGTAATTTTGGACTTGTAGTTAATTTTATATTTTGCTTAACATTTTATATTAAATTATGCTAAAATTAATTAGGTCAAACGGATTAATTTCAGATTTGTTCAACTCATTTATATAAACAGGTCAAAACGATCTGATCCGATCCGACCCATTATGTTAATAGGTCGTGTTAGGGTTTGAGATTTTGACATGATAAACTTAACGGATCGGATTATGATTGATCCATATAACATAATATACATATTTTGACATGATACGAATACGACCTGTTAACATAATTTGAC
>NW_023355224.1:0-479 GCF_001411555.2 Juglans regia
AATTTTCCTAATTTGACACTCCTTATTCATTTCTATCTAAATGGTCTCTGTCGATTTTGAGATATATATATATATATAACGAACTATATATGTTCTGATGGGCCCCTGCCCTCACTGTCATGTGATTCCATATAGACCAACCAATGAGCAATGATAGTCTTGTTATTGTGGCAACTCTTAAGACAAGTTTGGGAAGTAACTTTGTCGAAAAATATATATTTTTTAATAAAAAATTATTCTAATTAATTATTATTCACTATTACATATCTCATATCCTATAAAAAATACTTCTATATTTTATAAAAAAATATTCCTACACTTTATAAAAAATCTATATATGTGAAGTGTGAGAGTAAATAGTGACTGATACATAGTAAATATATTTTTTAATATATTTGGATCAACTTTTGAATGAAATATTTTTCTAAATAAGCCCTTAGTTTTAGCAGGTCTTCGGCTTTCCTTTATTCTTTATTCTA
>NW_023355225.1:0-285 GCF_001411555.2 Juglans regia
GGCCGAAATATTTCATTTTTGTGGTGTAGCCGGTACAGAAAAGGGTATAGTTTCATACCGGTTAGAATTTCGACCATTTTAGCTCGTACCGGCCGATATTTCGACATGTACCAACCTATATTTCAGCTCGTACTAGTCGATATTTTGTCCTTTACCTTTTTTTTTTTCATTTCTTCAAACTACAAGCTTATTTTTTTACCCTATAATTCAGACTATATTATTTATAATTTATATATATTTATATATAATTTATTCATATATAGACTATTCCAAAACAGTCACCGA
>NW_023355226.1:0-210 GCF_001411555.2 Juglans regia
GTTAAAACCCACGTTAAGGACAAAACCTGCCCAGATATGAAGATTTATTGCATTTGTTTTGCACAGATAAGATTGACAACACAACGACTAGTATGGAATTGCTTAATGTCTTAAGACATTACAGCTAGTAAAGCGTCTTTACAGAAAATTCAAATTCACTATAAGTAATACTTTTTTATACTCTCAACTGGTGGTGAAATTGAATTAAGA
>NW_023355227.1:0-257 GCF_001411555.2 Juglans regia
CTTTTCTTCTTTTCTTTTTTTTTTTTCTTTTCTTTTTCTCCCCTGGTTTCCCTTCCCGCGCGGACGTCTCTCTCTCTCTCTCTCTCTCTCTCTCGCCGTGCAACCGTTCCTCACCCAGCCCGCCGCCGTGCGCGACACCGCCACCCCATCGTGCTCCCCACCGGCCGGCGACCTCACACCTCCAATTTCAACCCTCCTCGCGCCGCCGTTAGCCCCCACGCACCACACCAAGCCGCGGCACTCTTTGCGCTGCTGCG
>NW_023355228.1:0-233 GCF_001411555.2 Juglans regia
AAAATCTCGCCCTGCCCATCGCGTAGCCATGGGTTTGGATCAGATCTCCGTTTGGATTGGGATCGGAAGGACGCTAGTATGTCGCTCATGGATTATATGAATTTTAAGTAATTAGTTTGATGGGTGCGATCATACCAGCACTAATGCACCGGATCCCATCAGAACTCCGCAGTTAAGCGTGCTTGGGCGAGAGTAGTACTAGGATGGGTGACCTCCTGGGAAGTCCTCGTGTT
>NW_023355229.1:0-499 GCF_001411555.2 Juglans regia
GAGACGTTTGGATTCGAAGATGACTTGAGATGAGCTGAGATGAGTTGAGATGGATTGTGAATAGTAATGAGATGATTTGTGAATAGTAGTGAGATTTGTGAGTTAAAGTTGCTGAATAGTAATGAATAGTAGTGAGATGAGTTGAGATGAGCTGAGATGAGTTGAGATGAGCTGAGATGACTTGCGAATCCAAACGTGCCCTAAGTATTCCTCTTAGTCTACAAGAGCTTCATATTAAAAGTGACTCACTTGTGATTAAAGAAATCCAAGAGATGGATAATTCAAGATCTTGGCTGGGACATATTGTCAAGGATATTCAACAACTTATGCAAAGGGTACCGAGGTGCACAATTCAACATGTCTACATGCATGGAATGTCAATGACGTCAATGTTTGGTGGGGTTATGTCCCTGGTTGTAGTCTGTTGGGCTGATCAATTTTTATAATGTATTTCTGATTTAATGAGAAGTTCATCTTTCCTATTAAAAAAATAAAAAAT
>NW_023355230.1:0-297 GCF_001411555.2 Juglans regia
AGGGGAGGGCTTAAAACATGCACTGATTATAGACCTGTAGGAAAGAGACTCCTTTGTCGTTAGTTATTAACGTGAATAATTCTATTTATTATTTTTATATACCATACGTTATATATTTTTTAATTTTTTTTAAAATAATATTATATATAATCATGAAATATATAAATATTATATAATTATTTTTAAAAAGAATGAGATTTATTATTAAAAAATTAATTTATTTTTATGTGAGTCTCGAATTTATTTATTTTTTTCAAAACGATTGTACGGTATTTGTACATTTACGATTATAAATAT
>NW_023355231.1:0-808 GCF_001411555.2 Juglans regia
TTTTCTTGCTAAAGCATCAACCACAAAATTTTTCACATCTTGTGTATATTTGAATGCATGAGGAAAAGTCTTAACACAGTCCTCCCACTTAGCATGCAATTTAGTCAACAACTGACGTTGTCCCCTTAGGCCTTGTTTGTTTTCCAAAAACATCTCATCTCATCTCATCTCATCTCAGGTCGGGTAGGAATTGTCGCACCCCACATAAAATAAATGTAGTGCTTTATCTCCCTAATAGGTGGCAATCTACTAAACACACCGCTAGGAATCAGGACCTTATATCCTTGCAACAAAGAGACAATAATACTAGGCAAATACACGTTAAGTTCGTTAGTATTAAGACTCGCCTTAGCATAAAAACTCACTTTTCTCTTTGTTTTTCTCTTACTTTCTTCACTCTCTCTTTTCTTTTCACTTCTTTTTCTTTTTCACTCTCTTTTTTCCTTTCACACTCTTTTTCCTTTCCACTTTTTTTTTTTTTTTTCTTCTTCTGTCACACTCTTTTTTTTCTTCATCTTTTTTTATACTCTTGACCTCACAATTATTTTTCAACTCATACTCTCTTTTTCTTGTAGTCTCAGTCTCACCCTATTCTTTTTTCTCTTTTATTTTTCTCTCTTTCTCCATTTCGGACTCACTATTTCTTTTTTTCTCAATCTCACATTCACTCTTGTTTTTCAGCTCAATTTCATTTTCACTCTTCTTTTTAAGCTCAATCTCTCTTTCACTTTTTCTTTTTTGATCACTCTTCCTTTTACTCTTTAATTTTTGATCACTCTCATTCTCACTCTTTCTTTTTTGAGCAACT
>NW_023355232.1:0-250 GCF_001411555.2 Juglans regia
TGTGGCGCCCCCGACCCCCATGTAAGGAAAACACGGGAATCGAGACGCCGGGATGATGACAACACGGTCACACATCCCAACGAAAGTGCCAAGTGTGTGTACATGCAACGGTGTACAACAATAACGCAGCGGATTAGTCAACTAAGTACCAGAATTTAAATACAAGTAAACATCAGTAAAGTTTTAAAAGCAGTTATACAGTCATCCAAAATAAAGTTAACACATGTCCCAAAAATACAAAGGGTAAAAT
>NW_023355233.1:0-821 GCF_001411555.2 Juglans regia
GGTAAGAGGCAAGAGAGTGTGAGACTATTATTGGGAAAAAAGCCAAATTAAGAGTGAAACACGAGTGGAGTGCCATTATTTGAGTGTAAACACGTAAGGGAGTGTGTGAGGTTTTCTTTTTTACCACTAACATTTTTTTGTGCAGCACCTTATAATGTCTCATCGGAGTAGCTCATCACCAAGGGGGAGAGCAGATAACTCATCCTTTGTGTTGCAAGCCATGCAACAACAGTTTGAGCGGTTGAACTTGGTGTTAGGTGAAGTGAGGGATAGTATGGATAATCAAGAAGCAGTGATTAGAAATCCGCAAGGTGAGAGAGATAGGAGGCGACGTGAGCCTAGAATTGAGAATGGGTATAAGAATGGAGAGTTTGGTGAGGATGAGGAATGCTTAACATCTGATGTTGGATTGGGTCGAGATAGAGTAGATAAGAACCTTGGGAGCATCAAAATGAAAATACCATCATTCCAAGGTAGAACTGACCCTAAAGTTGATTTAGACTGGGAGAAAAGAATAGAGTTGGTGTTTGATTCTCATAATTACTCTGAGGAGAAGAAGGTGAAGTTGGCTATAATTGAGTTCACAGATTATGTGATTATTTGGTGGGATCAATTAGTGACCAATAGGAGGAGGAATCTTGAGAGGCCTGTAGAAACATGGAGAGAGGTGAAAGCTATCAGGAGGCGGAGATTTGTACCTAGCCACTACTATAGAGACCTCTACCAAAAACTACAAAATCCTACACAGGGGTCTAGGAGTGTAAAGGATTACCATAAGGAGATGGAGGTGGCTATGATTCGGGCTAATGTAGAGGAGAATC
>NW_023355234.1:0-408 GCF_001411555.2 Juglans regia
ATTATAATGATTTTATTTTTTATTTATATATTATAGTGATTTTATTTTTTATTTATATATTATAGAGATTTTATTTTTTATTTATATATAATAGTGATAAATATTTTTTATTTATATATTATAGTGATTTTTTTTATTTATATATTATAATAATTTTTTTATTTATATTTAATAGTGATAAATATTATAGCTGTCTCTTATACACAGATAGATATAACATCTAGATGTGTATAAGAGACAGATATTATAGTGATTTTATTTATTATTTATATATAATAGTGATTATTTTTTATTTATATATTATAATGATTTTATTTTTTTATTTATATTTAATAGTGATTTTATTTTTTATTTATATATTATAGTGATTTTATTTATTATTTATATATTATAGTGATTTTAATTTTA
>NW_023355235.1:0-201 GCF_001411555.2 Juglans regia
ATATGTTTATAATATAATATATATATATATATATATAAATGTAAGCGGGGGTGGGGGTGGGGGCGGGGTTGGGCCCTTCTTGCCACCCGCCCCCGCTAGGGGCCCTAGATGCGGGGCGGGGCCGCATGGGCGGAGCAGGGTTGCCCGCCCCGCCATGCGGGGGCAAAGAGGAAGCTGGGCAGGGCTGGGCAGGGGCCTGCT
>NW_023355236.1:0-316 GCF_001411555.2 Juglans regia
TTAAAAAAATAATAAGAGTCCAGTTTAATTTCAACAACAAAGTGATGAATTCCTTCAATCGAAATAAACAAATTTATAATGTCTTTTTAATTATTTGATATATATAAATATATATATATATATATATATATATATATATCGAAGCTTGTAGGTGGAGCGTAGTAGAAGTAAAAGCAATATTAAAAAGAAGTAAAATAAAGAAGTTGGATGGGAGATAGCCTCATCAATCAGTTCCACCGATCACAAGTTGGATGGATGAATATTATTAGGCCAGTACTAGTTAGACAGGTTGTTGCATCTTTAGTTATGTATGATC
>NW_023355237.1:0-404 GCF_001411555.2 Juglans regia
AGAGAGACAGAGAGAGAGAGGTTTTTTTTTTTGGTAGAACAAACTCCATTCATTTATAACGAGATATTATAACTTTGACTCGAGACATACAGAATACAAGTCAACTACTGCTTTTAAGTTTCCCTAATACACAAATTTTTTTATGACTGACATGGTCTAGTCCATTGTCCGCCCCACACTCCCGCACGCGCGACTTGAGACGTACAAAATAAAAGGCAACTAATGCTTTTAAGTTTCTCCAATTTTTTCGTGACTGACATGGTCTAGTCCATTGTTGTAATTCTCTACACAATAGCCTGTTGTACTAAGGGGCCATGCCCCCCTACCCCAAAAACTTTTTGAAATCATAAAATACACCCTAGATTTTATACATAATTCTACAGAAAATGCCCCCCCCCCCCACC
>NW_023355238.1:0-359 GCF_001411555.2 Juglans regia
TTTTCCAAATGAAGTGCGTAGAGCTTGCACACCTTAAGACTGTAATTAACATTACTATTTACATAAATGTGTCACACAGTAGAAAAATTGGCCCCCCTCGACATAATTGCTAGTTTCGCCACTGTCTCTTCAGATAAACTATCTTAGAGACAACACTATGTCCTAAGACAGATTTAACAAACCTCACATTCTGTTCTAAGACAAAATTAAACAACCCCACACTCTCTCAAAGACAGAGTAGATGACACGCTCTATTGACAAAAACCCAAGAGACTGTGTGATTTTTTTAAAAAACCTAAAACAAAAGAAATAACAGAAAACGTAAAAGATACACGGGAAAATAACGAGTTACAACTTAC
>NW_023355239.1:0-200 GCF_001411555.2 Juglans regia
GCAAGCGAGAATGTAGGAATCCCCCCCACGAAAGCGAGCCCAAAAAACGGTCGTCGCCCGTCAAACCCCAGGGAAGCGGGGCCAGCATCATCCGGATACCCCCGAGAGCAACAATGTGCGTAGCACTGGGTGCCATAACACCATCCGCCGTGCACAAGCATGTTGCAAAGGAGGCATCCAAACAAATAGGCCCAACCGCC
>NW_023355240.1:0-399 GCF_001411555.2 Juglans regia
GTTACGTGCGGATTATGATTTGTAATATGTAGTAATTGTATCTGGCTTATATGAGGAGCCAGTAACCTCCTTCTCACAATATCTGAACTGAAATACTCGTCACATTCATTCTGCAATAAGCAACTTAAATACAAAACACAAAGAGGTGTATTAACCACCCACTAAAGAAGCGGACCACTTGGCCCATGAACTCCTAATTTCTAGTTACACGGACTTGACTTGGTCATGGAAGCCCACGATCTCCAGCCCACGACTAGGACCCGACTCAACAACTGAAATAAGACTATGACCGGACTCAACGACTCAGAACAAGACTAATTAAGCAACATAATTACAACCCTATGCCCTCATATAAATAACACCTTAAGTGACCCACTTCGGCAACCCTAATCTTCAGAC
>NW_023355241.1:0-274 GCF_001411555.2 Juglans regia
TGTTTTTTCAAGTTGACTAAACTTTATATAGAAAAATATTTTTTTTTATTAGAAAAGATATTTCCTAGTTTTTTAACTTAGGTTTTGTATTTATCCTTGAATAGCTCAGTTCATTTCAATTGGGTTTTGTTTTAAACCTATTACATCCAAACACACAATTACCAAATTATTAAATATAACTCAATTCAAAATTTTTTTGAAAAATTATAATCTTACTATGCTGTACTACTTGTCTACTACCCGTTTATTTTTTTAATTTCTTTTCCCTCTGTAT
>NW_023355242.1:0-635 GCF_001411555.2 Juglans regia
ATATATATATATAGAAATTCTATTTGCAGTCTTGAAGTGGGGACTGTATGTGCAGGCACATATTTAAATGAGAGAATATTATTTTAAGAAGGATAATTTTATAATTTTATAAAATTTTAAAGTTAAAATAACCTAGACCTGCACATACAATCTCCAAGTAGAGACTGTACCTAGCATTACTCATATATATATATATATACACGTGTATATATTAATGCATATACGTGTATATATTAGCTGTTCTGCATTTACGGTACTGCATGAAAATTTTAAAGTCGGTGTAATTATTTGGAGGGCCCTCCCATTCAATGCGCTGCTAATGGTCAGCGCACATGACCGTGAGCCTCTGAAGATCAGTATCGAGCTGGTTGTTGAGGAACAGGCAGATAGTGATGATAAAGGCGTATTCTTAGATTTTTTGAGAATAATAATAAAATAATAAAAAAAATAGTAAATAATAAAAAATAATTATAAAAAATAAATAAAACTAATAAAAATTCGCTTACAAGACGTATTCCTAAACACGTCGAGACCCTCGACCTTGACAATTAATTTTTATAAATGATAGCTTTGAGAAGTCAAAAAAAAGCAGCATTCCGTTAATTAATAGTAGTAGATGATGGGAATAACTGTAG
>NW_023355243.1:0-451 GCF_001411555.2 Juglans regia
TTAACACATGTCCCAAAAATACAGAAGGGTAAAATAAATAAAAACAAGCTAGTGATCCCAGATCACTCCTCGGGCGGAGCCGTCTCCTCAGGCTCACCCTCCTCCTCCTCAACTGCATCAAAATCTGCGTTACCACAGAATGGTACCGCAGGTAAGTATAACCCAAAATAATCTCAGGAATAAAAATGCATTTAATACCACTAACATGCATGCATATGATGAAATATGCATTTTCCTCAAAACATCATTTTCCCCGAAAATGATTTACACAAAATTCAACACACGCTATTTTCCCAGAAAATAGTCCATTTTTAGTGTATGCACCATGATCTCCCCTATGGGTCATCCGCACACCCTGGCTTTGTAGCGATGCCCACTTATGCGCCCAACACGTTCGTGGGTACATCCACTACACAACGAGCGATGCCCAGTTCCGCGCCCAGCGCGTACA
>NW_023355244.1:0-238 GCF_001411555.2 Juglans regia
GGGGGGAGGGGCCGAAAGAAAAAAATAGGGAAAAAAGAAAAAGGAAGGAAAAGAAAAGGAGAGGAAAGAAAAAGAGAGGAAAAGAAATGAGGTCCAATCCTCATAACTTGGGTCACGAAAATGATCCAACGGAAATGATTTTAAAACCACAAGTTAAATAAAATAATTTAAACGTAATGGTAAAGTCAAATTGAAATAATTAAATCCCACAGTAATTAATTAAATATGAAAAGCAGTT
>NW_023355245.1:0-1618 GCF_001411555.2 Juglans regia
AAGTATTAAATAAAAAATTACTTAAATAATGCTTAAAGTAATTTTTTTGTTTAATTCTGAAATTAATCAATTCTTTAATTATTAATTCTAAAGTAAATAAAGTAGTCAATTCTGAAAGGTTCTTCTGATGGTTGTATTGTTTAATTATTAATATTTTTGTCAAATTAATTTTTTTAAAACAGTTTATATCTTTTACAAGAAATATGGGTTTTATTCCCAATACAGTTGCAATTCTTTAAGTGAAGTTAAAGAAAATTAAATCCAGTTTTTTTCTTTTGTAATAAAAAATAAGACCTTTTAGCTTATCTATAGCAACATCAATATGCATATATCTGTATTGTAAATCTTTAATCATTGAGTTAACAATGAATCCAACGTTTTCAACTTCATATTTTGCTAAGCATGTGGCCATTGGGCTTTTACCATAGGCCGGATTGCATAGCCTTGCTTTCTCACCCAGAGAGCGAGGAATAATTCTATTTGAAAGTTTTTATATTATATATCATTTACATAACATAATTTGATTTGAAATATAAATTTAAAAAGTTAAACATTTCAAATTAAATTTTGTCACATGTATGGTGAGTGAAGTAAAGGACTTCAAATAATACTATTCGGAGAGTGAGAGCCAACGTTCAAATCTCCACGTACCTTATTGTCAAGTACATATTCATACATCTCTTTAATTATAGGAAAATTTTATAAATCACATTCTCATCACACTTTTATCCTACTATGATGAGGTGTAATTGCCTATCAATCTTTATATATAGAAAAATTTTATACACTATACTATCGTCTCACTTCCATCTCATTACGTAAGATATGACACATTTATTACTATTGGATGTCACATCTTACGTAGTGAGATGAAAGTGAGATGAGAATGTGGTGTATAACATTACTCTTATATTTATTCTTTAAAAAAATAAAAGATCATCTAAGAGTGATAAAAATGTCATATTTTATGTAGGATGGGGGTGTGGTTTGTAGCATTACTCTTTATTATAAAATGTATATCGGCATATGAATAGTATTTTGTATTTGATTGGGAAAAATTGGATAAAGTGGTTTTAAAATATTTTCTGTTTGATGGACAAAATTAAGTATCCTTAAGGCTTACAATGAGATGATTGGTGCCTCTTATTTTGTTTTTTCATGTTTTGTTAATGTCTATTTTACCTTAACTAAATTGTATTTTTTTGGAGATTACATTTTGCCCCTAAGATTTATTTTTGCACATTTAGGTAAATTTGGCCACCCCCTTGTCCTATGACCAGCTTAGGATTAGGATTATGTGGGATTTTTATTCGAGTAACACCATATGGTATGAGTTATTTAGAAATAAGACCATCCAACAATTTTTTTATCCAATAACGGTCTAAAAAAAAAAAAATCGATTCTTGTTCCATTCTATTTTACGATCTCATTAGTTTAATTCCAAATATTCAACCTTCAAGATTATATTCATATATGCAAACAATACTATAAATGAGTTGTGAAAATCAATTTCATAAACAAAAGAGTTCCATCTCTTTAAATTAAATTAATTATCTTCTTGGTAGTCTCATCATGTGTGAAATAAATACATGCCAGCAACTAATAATATATATATATA
>NW_023355246.1:0-218 GCF_001411555.2 Juglans regia
TAAGTCTCTAAATGAAAAGATCAGGATATAATAATGTTTATCATTTTTAACAATCTTCTTTTTATCATTTATCATGAAGCTTGTTAACATTATATATCGTCAATAAATTAAAAGCTGAAGATTCATTCCACCAAATACAATCTTTGCACATTTTCTTGCTTGGTATCAAGAGTCTGCAAGTTAACACCAACTCATGGTCTACACAAGCATTTCATCCT
>NW_023355247.1:0-244 GCF_001411555.2 Juglans regia
GGGCTGAGATTGGAGGGAGGTGGTCGCCGGAGGGTGGGGAAGGCCGTGGGCTGGGCGGTGTCGCCGGACGGAGGCGCATGGCGGCGGGCTGAGGGAGAGAAGGATCGGACGGAGAGAGAGAGAGAGAGAGAGAGAGAGAGAGAGAGAGAGAGAGAGAGAGAGAGAGAGAGAGAGAGAGAGAGAGAGAGGGCTGGGTCGTGCGCAGGAGGGAGCCATTCAGAAAAAGGAAAAGAAAAAAAAAAGA
>NW_023355248.1:0-463 GCF_001411555.2 Juglans regia
TTTGACAATGAGCTCAATAGTATCTCCTTCCCTCATAAGATCGTGTTGGAGGGAGAGTTTGCAAGTCCGAGACCCACTTGTTGTGTACGTAATTACCTAAGGTGAGTCTAAAAAAAGGTCTCTTTAATTCTATTCTTTTAATGTTATATGTTATTAGGCAGAACTTTCTTATTTTATTTTGACAATGAGCTCAATAGTATCTCCTTCCCTCATAAGATCGTGTTGGAGGGAGAGTTTGCAAGTCCGAGACCCACTTGTTGTGTACGTAATTACCTAAGGTGAGTCTAAAAAAAGGTCTCTTTAATTCTATTCTTTTAATGTTATATGTTATTAGGCAGAACTTTCTTATTTTATTTTGACAATGAGCTCAATAGTATCTCCTTCCCTCATAAGATCGTGTTGGAGGGAGAGTTTGCAAGTCCGAGACCCACTTGTTGTGTACGTAATTACCTAAGGTGAGTCT
>NW_023355249.1:0-704 GCF_001411555.2 Juglans regia
TGACTATTTATGTGTAGGTGAGGAGGTTGGTAAGGAAAAAATTAAAAATAGGCATATTTTGGTGTAATATTACCATTACAAGCTGTTGCTGCATCTAATCTTTCCTTTTTCTTTGATGCTTCACTAGAGTGCATCTGATGATAGGGAGGCTTTTTTATCTGAAATTTTTATTTGCAGGTTGGCATAGATGAGTACTCTTTATTTGTCTCGTTTGTTTTTGTAAATGAAATGAGATAAAAATATTGTTAGAATATTTTTTTAATATTATTTTTATTTTAAAATTTAAAAATATAGAATTTAAAAAAATTATAATAATTAAATAAGATGAAATGAGATGAAAAATTTTATAAAAATGAACGAGACCTGTAAACCATATCATAATTAGTGATGGAAGGACTTTTCTCTTTGACATATATATTGTATTTGGCAATGTTGTAATAATCTCAAAAATATTTTCTCCTTTTTTTCAGCATAAGTTAATAATATTATATCAAGTAATACTACTCATTATTATTTTTATTTATAATCCTCTCGTTATCTCATGACATGGCATTCAACGACTGAAAAACTATTTATTTAGTTTTATCTGTCTACTAATTATTTGATTTTTTGTAAAAAAATATTGAAAGGATAATAATTAAAAGAACCATTTGTTCTCATCTAGATTTTATGAACTAAAGGTCTAATGTAATTATGTAAAGGAT
>NW_023355250.1:0-218 GCF_001411555.2 Juglans regia
TGCATTAGTGCTGGTATGATCGCACCCATCAAACTAATTACTTAAAATTCATATAATCCTTGAGCGACATACTAGCGTCCTTCCGATCCCGATCCAAACGGAGATCTGATCCAAACCCATGGCTACGCGATGGGCAGGGCGAGATTTTCCCAAAAATCCACTCCCGAGTGCTCCTTCTTGTCAATTTATCTCGCAAGGCGGAAAAAACAAAAACGAGG
>NW_023355251.1:0-234 GCF_001411555.2 Juglans regia
GGGGCCCCACCCTCGCTGCCCCGTCCTGCTTTCGCTCTGCCCCTGGTCAAAGGGGCGGAGCCCCCGTCCGTCAGATGCGAGGGGTGGGTGGCCTCGCCCGCATCTGACCCCCATGGCGGGGGCGGGATAGGGGTAACCTCCGCCCCGTTGTTTCATGCCTAGTTTTTTTTTTTTTTAAATACGCATTAGGAAACGACGTCGTTTCTTTTTTGTTTAGAATCCCCCCCTCCGGAG
>NW_023355252.1:0-436 GCF_001411555.2 Juglans regia
TGGGAGGCGGTTTAAGGCCAAAATGCTCAAATCGGAGATGGAGATAGATGGGGCTTCACCGGTGACAGATCGGAGCCAAGGATGGGTGCATTAGGTTGCTAGAAGGTCGATGATGATGTGGTGAGAAGATGGTCGCCGGAGGTGGCGCGACGGCGGCGCAAGGAATGCCGCGGCTTCGTGTGGTGCGTGGAGGCTAATGGCGGCGTGGCTGGGGCTGGAAACCGGAGGGGGAGGTCGCCGGTGGGTGGGGGTGCTGGGAAGCTGGGCGGTGTCGACCACCGCCGACGCACGGCGGTGCTGGGGTGAGAAGGAGGATCGGACGGAGAGAGGGAGGGGGGGGTGCGGCGCGCGGAAAAGAAACCAGGGGAGAAGAAAAAAAAAAGAAAAGAAAGAAAAGAAGAAAAAAGAAAAAGGAAGAAAAGAAAAGAGGAAAGAG
>NW_023355253.1:0-468 GCF_001411555.2 Juglans regia
CTCCCTTTTCCTCTTCTCTCTCTCTCCCCTCCCAGTCGTAACCCCCTATGACCCTCTCTTCTCCCTCGCCTCCACCGCGCTGCTGCACGTTGCCGGCATCACCTCCATTGTCCCTCACGCCGGTGACCCTCCACCTTCGATCCTCCCTCTCCCTTTTCCCCCACGCCATCGCCCCCTCCCTCCCCGATCTCATCTCCCCAGCTCACCCCTGTAGCTCTCTCTCTTCGTAACCGCCGCGCGCCACCTTGACCAGCCCAAGGGCACACCGTCAAGCCTCACCGGCCAACCAACCCCCTCCCTCGACCTCTCCCTCAACCCCGTAGCTCTTTCTCCGTCTCGATCTCCCTCACCCTCCAGTTAGGCCATTCGCTGTTGTGAATGGCGAAGCCGCACCACAAGCAAGGCACGATGCCCCCATCACAACCACCCCCCCCCCCCCCCCCCCCCCCCCCCCCCCCCCCCCCTTCA
>NW_023355254.1:0-211 GCF_001411555.2 Juglans regia
ATTGCCGGAAATCATTTTAATATTATTATTAAAATGATTTCAATTATTTAAGATATTATGATATTTAAATTATGTTGAGAACTTTTATTAATTAAATGGTTTAACCCTTTTAAATATGTTAAGTGAGACTTCATCATTCTATTAATGATGAAGAATATTATTTTATAAACTAAAGTTAGTTTAAACTAAAGTCCATTCACGGGATAGAAGA
>NW_023355255.1:0-513 GCF_001411555.2 Juglans regia
TGAGCTCAGGCCCTCCCATGCAGCCACCTTCCCTGTTGCACACACAAGAGACCCACGCACGGCTTCACCGTGCGCTGCCTCTAGCACCGCCGTACGCAGTACCCACGGCCACCAAGCACTGCCATGGACTTCCCCTTTCCTCCCCCTTCCTCCTCCACGTGACCTGAGGCCCATAGCCTCCCTCCACGACACGAGCTCTCTCCCTCCTTCACGCACGGGTTGCATGCCTCCACTGCCGTGCACCGCCACCCACGGTGACTGACAGCCGCCTTCGGCCTTGTCAAGCCACCACCAAGCCATCCTAGCCATCCACGACCCCGATTTGCCACCCATGCACGCACACTCTCTCTCACTCTCTCACGGGTTTTCTCCCCCTCTTACATGGCCATTCCCCCTTCCTCCGCCGTGAGCCACTGTGGCACCACCCCAGTGCCACCATGAGCTCCACCAGCAACCCTTCAGCCCAACCCTAGTTCCAAATCACCACTTTGAGTGGTGGTTAGTCATTGCACT
>NW_023355256.1:0-215 GCF_001411555.2 Juglans regia
TAATATTTTTAATTTCGTACCGTACCGGTCGGTACGGTCAAAATTTTTCGTTTCAACCGTCCGGCCAGTACAGGTACTATATATGTTCCGTACCGGCCAAAATACCGGCCGTACCGGACGGTACCGACCGTTTCGGCCTAAATTTCGGCCTGTACCGGCCTATATTTCGGCCGGTACCGGCCGATATTTCGGCTTGTGTTTTTTTTTTTTTTTTT
>NW_023355257.1:0-233 GCF_001411555.2 Juglans regia
AGACTAGACTATTTATAATTTATATGTATGTATGTATTTATATATAATTTATTCATATATAAACTATTATTTTAAAATATAATTGTTATATATATTTATATATATAATTTATTCATATATCGACTATTCCGAAACGGTACACGAAACAGTACTGGTACCGAAATATTTCGTTCCAGTGTCTTGACCGGTACGCCATCCGGTACGGTATTCAAAACATTGACCAAAAGACCAGC
>NW_023355258.1:0-268 GCF_001411555.2 Juglans regia
TAGAATGCAAAAACAAAACTTGTACAAAAACATTAGAGCGAAATTTTCAGAAAAATAAACTTATTCCAAAAAGAAAATCCGTTGGCATTTTCAAATTGAAACATTATAATTAAATCATCTCTTAACATCACATCGGGACAATACCATGTTTAACCCCCGTGGTAGGATTATAAACCACCATTATACCCGTGGCTGGGCCATATTCCATGTTTCACCCCCGTGGTAGGGTTATAAACCACCATTATACCCGTGGCTGGGCCATTTTCCA
>NW_023355259.1:0-415 GCF_001411555.2 Juglans regia
ATATATATATATATATATATATATATATATATATATATATATATATATATATATATATATATATCATACGTAATTCTATATACAACCATAAATTACGTAAACGTCGTATAATCGCTTCGAAAAAAAATGGGGTATACTATTAAAAAATTAATTTTTTTTGTGTATCCCATGTTTTATTCATTTTTTTCAAAGCGATTACGCGGTGGTTATACAATTCACAGTTTCAAATACCTTTTCTCTATAAGTAATGCTACTCTTTATTCTATATTTTATCATTCTTAATCACACTTGGTTGATATAGCACATTTTAAGTGGTTTTATATGTCAACTACTTAAATAAATATTACTTTGCAAGCGCCACATAACGGTGCAACTACGATGAAAAGATCTAGAATAAAGAATAGTGTGTATATAA
>NW_023355260.1:0-251 GCF_001411555.2 Juglans regia
CTGTTACACAAGATATTCTGTCACGTATTGCTATACATGCTATACATTGCAAGTATGTCATGTTAAGTTAAGTATGCCATCTGTTACATGTATTTCTTGTCAGGTAATATTTATTGTCACATGTTACGCCATGTTAAGAAATGTTGTCTGTTATATGGTATGCCATGTTACGAAATGTTGCATGTTACATGTATGACATGTTATGAAATGTTCTCTGTTACATTTATGTCTCGAAGTATGTCATGCATGTC
>NW_023355261.1:0-241 GCF_001411555.2 Juglans regia
CCCAAGCACGCTTAACTGCGGAGTTCTGATGGGATCCGGTGCATTAGTGCTGGTATGATCGCACCCATCAAACTAATTACTTAAAATTCATATAATCCTTGAGCGACATACTAGCGTCCTTCCGATCCCAATCCAAACGGAGATCAGATCCAAACCCATGGCTACGCGATGGGCAGGGCGAGATTTTCCCAAAAATCCACTCCCGAGTGCTCCTTCTTGTCAATTTATCTCGCAAGGCGGA
>NW_023355262.1:0-262 GCF_001411555.2 Juglans regia
TTCTCTTTTTCTTTCCTTTTTCTTTCTTTTCCCGCTGCATTTCCTCCCGTGCGCGAACTCTCTCTCTCTCTCTCTCTCTCTCTCTCTCTCTCTCTCTCTCTCTCTCTCTCTCTCTCTCCCCGTGCGTCCGTCCATTCCCCCAGCCCGCCGTCGTCGAGCCGCCGTGGTCGACACCGCCCACTCCATTCGGTTCCCCTGCCGCCGGTGACCTCACCCTACCAACCTCACCTCCATCCGCGCCACCGTTAGCCTCCACGCACAG
>NW_023355263.1:0-480 GCF_001411555.2 Juglans regia
CCCACGGGGATTCTGTTGCAACGACATAACACGCTCCATTTGCACCATCATCTCTCGTTGCACTTGCTCTTGCACTTCACTGCGTATTCTTTCCTCCTGGTCTCTCTGTTGGTCCTGCAAACGCGTCTCTAAATGAGACTGTCGTTCTAAGAGTGACTCTAACTCTTGCTGTCTCGACCTCATATACTCATTCTCACGCCGTGCAGCTTCTAAATCTGCTGTAAGATTATTAATTTGTGAAGCCGATGAGGTTGAGGAGGATGAACATTTATGCTTGATAGAACGTCCCAAACCTCTTGCCATACTAGACTGCGGCCCGAGCACTTGGGTGAATATGTCTATGTCACTAGGAGAGGATTCCGCAGAAGTCGACTGCATCTCCAACATTTTGTTCTGCAATTTAAAAGGTAATGATCGTAAATAATTAGTAACGTATTAAAAGAAATAGAAATAAGAAATAAACTATTAAAATGTTCTATA
>NW_023355264.1:0-302 GCF_001411555.2 Juglans regia
GCTTCACCGGTGACAGATCGGAGGCGAGGATAGGTACATTGGGTTGCTATGAGGTCGAGGATAAAGTGGTGAACAAAGCAGGTGCGCCGAGCTTGGTGTGGTGCGAGGGGGCTATCGGCGGCGAGTTAGGAGCTGAGATTGGTGGGGTGGTGTCGCCGGTCGGTGGGGGAGCTAAAGGGAGGGGCGGTGTCGCGCACGACGGCGAGCGGCTGTGGCTGGGTGGAAGAGAAGCAATGCACAGGGAGAGAGAGGATGGACGTGCAGCGCACGGGAGACCAAGGAAAGAAGAAAGAAAAGAAGAC
>NW_023355265.1:0-225 GCF_001411555.2 Juglans regia
GGGAGAGAGTATAAAAAGAAATATTTTTGGCCAAGCGCCTCTTTCTTGTATTTTTTTTTCTTTCGGATTTATTTTCTTGCAGCTGGTTCTTCTTCTTCATTTTTCTAGTTCTTTTTGCTTCTTCTTTATTTTTGTTTGGTTTTCTTCTTAGTTTTCGGGGCTTCAGCAGATTTTGAGATTACAGTATTTTTATTTTGCAATTTTCATTCAGTGCAGTAGTTAAAG
>NW_023355266.1:0-328 GCF_001411555.2 Juglans regia
CTACGCTTGGAAATCGAAATTAAAAGCTGATCAGTGCCCCCATTCAACAGTGCCATCAAATATCCTACCATTTCCACGCCATCTATGATCACTAGGTAAAAATCGATGATGACCCATGAACCATAGTTTCCTCCCATACGTAAGCCATTCATATTGGATATGTTTGTTACAAGTCGAACATGTCATTTTCCCCTAAGAATACTTCTTCCACGTGAGGATGAGGCCTCCATAAGTCGATTCAGTACAATAGCAACTCCATATTGCAGTAGTCAAGCAACTGGCAGCAATTGCAGTAGCACAAAAAGCTGATATCACTACAAGAAGACTA
>NW_023355267.1:0-997 GCF_001411555.2 Juglans regia
CGTTACAATTCTCCTTTTGCGGCGAGAATTTATCTATTACGGCGAATTTATCTCCGCTGAAATTATACTTATATCGACGAAAACAAGGTTCGCAGCAAATGAGAGTCAAGTTTTGCAGCGAACAGTAAACATTTCCAGCCAAATAAATTCACCGCAAAAATATCTAATTGCGGCGACAGAATGATATCGCTACTAATAAAAACTATTTTGCGGCGACTAATTGGGTAATAGCGACGGTATATATCATCGCTATAAGTCTTTCGCGGCTATTATATTGGACCCGGGAACCTTTATCCCGGTGCTTTTTTGTATCCTTTGTGGCGATAATTAATCGCCGCAAATAAGTACAGTTGTGGCGATTTTTCAAATTCGCCTCTATAGAACGGAAATGGCTTTAGGATTGTGGCGATCGTGCGGCGATTGCTAGATCGCCGCATCTGAACTACAGCAGCGATTATGAGGCTCTATTGCGGCGAATTTGGGCGCCGCAATTGCCCAGTTTTCTTGTAGTGTATTCATCGTGTGTATGTTAAGTGCCCTCATTTACTTTTACTAATTAACTTTTAAGGAAAATGGAGAAAATACAAACTTCTATTCCATTTTGATCAAACTTTTTCTTTTCATTTATTTTATTAAGTTTTCCTTATAAAACCTGACTTTCTATGCAATTCGACAAAAGTTTGAAAGAGTATATACGAATTCAATAGTTCATAACTATTTCACAACGTCCGGCCTTATACCTTTCATGTAGAGTAATTTTATAATACTAAAATTTACTTTTAATGGAATGAAACAATTCTATTGGTTGTTTGAGAATTTGTTAATATAAAAGACTTAAAAGTGCATCATTATTCGTATTTAAATTTAACGGTTGAGAATTAATTAATAAAAGAGATCAAGACATGATTTTCATTATCTTATTAATTAGTTGGATTGAAATAATTAAGAAGTGCATGATACCTTGTATTATATCTGTGATTGTGCATAATTAAAATAC
>NW_023355268.1:0-761 GCF_001411555.2 Juglans regia
TAACTTGTCAAGTAGTTTTATTAGAATAAAAATTGTGATTCATTGCTATATTATCCGACCATGATTTCTAGGAATGAGAGAATGGTTGAGAGAAGATGAAAAGATAAGTAAATCCATCACCAAATAAGTGGGCGAAAATTGCATCCCAAGTGTTTGTTTAATTGCTTCTTATAAGTTTAAGTCAACTTCCGCACATTTCCTTTAAATCTCATGATTCTTAGCAATTTTAGAAAAATAGATTCACTTTTATTTTCAGCTTCACTTGTGTTTGAACTTCCCAACAATTTCACTCATAATTCATTCCACACTCCCTTAGTAAATGGCCCCATTTAGGTGTTAATATTGTTAGTGGTTAAGTTTTGAAATTTATTTCTCATTTCATATTATTTTGTTCATTGCTAGCTCATTTAGTTTACTGTTTTCTTATCATTTTAAAATTTCGTGTCACCACAAACGGTAATATGTTGTCTTGCGAATATGAAGTATTTGCTAAATTCTCGTTGTCCTTGTGAATTCGATCTTGGGATTTACCCTTGTATTACTTTGACAGCTTCTACGCTTGCAAGTCGAAATTAAAAGCTTATCAGTGCCCCCATTCAACAGTGCCATCAAATATCCTACCATTTCCACGCCATCTATGATCACTAGGTAAAAATCGATGATGACCCATGAACCATAGTTTCCTCCCATACGTAAGCCATTCATATTAGATATGTTTGTTACAAGTCGAACATGTCATTTTCCCCTAAGAATACTTCTTC
>NW_023355269.1:0-206 GCF_001411555.2 Juglans regia
CAGTTTTCTTTTACTCTAAGGCTTTGTGAAATCATCATCGTCGACCCTTTTCCGAGGCAAAGTGGGTTGGAGTCCATTTTCCGTCCCATTCATCTCCTGATCCACTCAGCTGGAGTCGATTTCCCGAGGTAATACTCTGTTCTAGGTCTTCATTGTTCTTAACGAAATCGTGCGGGTAAATTAGAAATGGGGTTGTTTTGCATCCA
>NW_023355270.1:0-749 GCF_001411555.2 Juglans regia
ATAAATTCACCGCAAAAATATCTAATTGCGGCGACAGAATGATATCGCTACTAATAAAAACTATTTTGCGGCGACTAATTGGGTAATAGCGACGGTATATATCGTCGCTATAAGTCTTTCGCGGCTATTATATTGGACTCGGGAACCTTTATCCCGGTGCTTTTTTGTATCCTTTGTGGCGATAATTAATCGCCGCAAATAAGTACAGTTGTGGCGATTTTTCAAATTCGCCGCTATAGAACGGAAATGGCTTTAGGATTGTGGCGATCGTGCGGCGATTGATAGATTGCCGCATCTGAGCTACAGCAGCGATTATGAGGCTCTATTGCGGCGAATTTGGGCGCCGCAATTGCCCAGTTTTCTTGTAGTGTATTCATCGCGTGTATGTTAAGTGCCCTCATTTACTTTTACTAATTAACTTTTAAGGAAAATGGAGAAAATACAAACTTCTATTCCATTTTGATCAAACTTTTTCTTTTCATTTATTTTATTAAGTTTTCCTTATAAAACCTGACTTTCTATGCAATTCGACAAAAGTTTGAAAGAGTATATACGAATTCAATAGTTCATAACTATTTCACAACGTCCGGCCTTATACCTTTCATGTAGAGTAATTTTATAATACTAAAATTTACTTTTAATGGAATGAAACAATTTTATTGGTTGTTTGAGAATTTGTTAATATAAAAGACTTATAAGTGCATCATTATTCGTATTTAAATTTAATGGTTGAGAATTAATTAAAAGAG
>NW_023355271.1:0-216 GCF_001411555.2 Juglans regia
GCAATATGCTTTCATTTCAATGATACTTCTTCGATCCACGTGAGGATGAGGCCTCCATAAGTCGATTCAGTACAATAGCAACTCCATATTGCAGTAGTCAAGACAGCAACTGGCAGCAATTGCAGTAGCACAAAAAGCTCATATTTTAATTTAATGGTTGAGAATTAATTAAAAGAGATCAAGACATGATTTTCATTATCTTATTAATTAAGAAGT
>NW_023355272.1:0-10704 GCF_001411555.2 Juglans regia
TACTTAAGTTCTAACTTTAAACATATCTCTTGTTTCAACCACCTCACATTCATAACTCAGAACGTTTGTAAGTTGACTTCTTACATACTCTTGGATTATGTTTATATGACTTTGTGTAAACACCACATACGTGTTATAAATGTTATTTGGAGCATGAAAAGCCTTGTGAGATATGATAAGCATTTAGTCACTTACATAACTATTTTTGCATAAACTTGTACCATTTAACATGATGCATGAAATTATGACATTTTACATGAAGTATGTCACTTGTTAAAAAGAAAATAGTACATCCTAGTGGAACTCCTCTGTCCTCTCTAGAGTGACTAAAATGGAGTGGTAACCCCTGTGTTGAGGAAGAATAGTCAACGAACTTCGACTAGTTTGCCTTTGAAAGATTCCAGGGCATTGTTTTATTATGGCACCTAACACTGGTGGGTGACCATGTTATGAAAAGTTATGATCAATGCATTAAAATTTATCTATGCAGCTTTGATGACGTTGTCTCAACTAAAAGTTGGGCCACAGTAACCAGTAGGTACTCACAATTCAAAATGGGGAGCCATGTTGATACCATATGAGAAGAAGAAAAAAGAGAGAACTGGATTGATAAAAGGAGGAAAAGTGTGAAATGTTCTCTGTAAGAAAATGTGCCTATAAGTTTCTAAAAGATGTTGAGGAATCTGGATAGTAAACAAATATAATCCTTTTCTCTGCATCTCATGCATTCATCTCAAGTTTATTATGTATCATGTTCAAATTATCTCTATGTATGTTGGTTGTTAACTTATTGAAATTTCAAGGAATCGCATTATATTAGTTTCAATTACCATTCCATTAGGGATGGTAGAAGTTGTAGCAGGACCTGAGAATGGTGATGAATGCCAACCCCTGGCTGAGAATTATTGAGGACGAGCTAGATCCAGACAGCCAGTTGGAGTTGATTATGATGTTTTTAGAGATGGTCCTGCAAGCCATTCAGCGCATTCGAGTAATGCACTGAAAAAGTTCTGTTTTAAAACCCCCCATCAACCACAACTTGAATAAGGAGATATACTCTCCATTTGTTTTTAAGTGCCATGTACCCAACTTTTGTTACGGACTTTTAAATAAGGCATGAATGAATGTTAATGAAGTGATATTTCTTTTTAATTATTTTGGGGCAAAAAGTTTTACAAGTCACATTTTCGTTGCAGTTATTACATATTGCTAGAGGAATTAGGTTGCATTGCATATTATTTGTCATGTATGGGGATAAGTGACCGTGTATTACATTTCCTGATGCTCTAAGTCTCCGTTTCACCATAAGAGGAGGTTGGGGGTGTCACAAGGTGGTATCAGAGCAATTGTGTGAAACCCCGTATTTTAGTGTATTTTAATTGAAGGAGTATTTTAATTAGTTTAAATGTTGGTTCTCTTGTTTAAATTAATGAGATTTCTCGTTGGTTTATTTTTATGATTTTTAAGTTATGAAATTTATCTTGATAGGCTTTCTTAATATTAATTATTATTTTGCATTTAAGTTGCTCTTTACTTTAAATCAGTTTAACGTTGGACTTTAAAATTATTGTATTGTTGGATTTGTATTATTATTTATTTTAGCCAACCACTGCGTTTGAATTATTTTATCCAACTTACTGTTTTGAAATTCATTTCGTTGGATCAATTTTGTGATCTCGAGTTGAAAGACGGGATCTCATTTCTTTCCCTCACTTTTTCTTTTTCTCTTTTTGTTCTTCCTTCTTTCTTTTTCTCCTTTATTTTTTCCCCTGCTTTTCCCACCCGTGCGCGACGCCCCTCCCCTCTCTCTCATCAGTTTGTTTCATCTACCCTAGCGCCATCGTACGCCACCCATTACCGTCACCGCCCCTCCCATTCTTCTCCCCATCGGCCGGCAACCTCATCCATCCACTTTCAGCTCCTCCCTCGACACCGTCAGCCCCCACGAGTAGCTCTAAGCCGCGACACCCATTGAGCTCGCGCGCCGCCGTCGCACCACCATTGGCCACCATCTCTTCACCACACCACCATCTGCCCCCCAAGCTACCTAACCCACTCATCCTCAGCCCCGATCCTCCACCGGTGAAGGCCATCCATCTCCATTTTCGATTTGAGATTTTTGGACTTCAACCGTTGCCCATGCCGCCACCCACGGCCAACCACCACCACCATTAGCTTCACCAACACCCCTAAGCCCTTCCCTAGTAATCTCAAGTCTTCGTTTGTCCCAGTTTAGAAGATGGATTTTGAGACCAACGACCCTTGTACATTTTTCACTGTTACATTTCTGTGTTGCCACTTCTAGCATCTCCGTGATCCTTCAAAAAGTATATTATAACACTGTAAGTATTTTTCCAACGAACTTTTAAGATTTAAATGTATTTTTACAGTAACTCATATTTAGTTTGATCTGGTTGGTGGTGCCGGACTGAGTCCGAGGAGTAAATGGGTCGTTTGGGTTGGAGGATGAAGTTTTTTATGTGACAGGACTATGTTGGGATTTGTTGGCTGTTGGATACTATGTCTCATCATGTACAATGCATAATTGCACGCATGTTCATGTTTGTAAATGAAAATTGGGTTTTTGCATAATTGCATACATGTTCATGTGTATATTTGATAACTGGGTTTTCATATGAGAAATGATTTTTGGGTGGGTGGGTATCACGACGCTAAGCCGAGATGGGGCATTATCTCGGTGGGGCTTCTCTGGTCACTCGGGAGCGGAATATACTGAGTGACGTCCACTGGGTTGTTGCTGGGCGACACCGGGATCAAACGGGATGGTAACGCTCTCGTGCAGACTCTGTGGACCCTCTTGCTGGCGGGGGCTAGAGGATGCTTGGCCACGAACGCGCTGGACGCGGAACTGGGCATCGCTCGTTACGAAGTCACTCACATGGTCGTTACTAGTGGAGTGACGAGGGGTGCCGGGGTGTGTGGATGGTCCCTAGGGGAGACCATGGTGCATACAGCAAAAACAAAAAGGATTAATGGGCCATGTTTTGGTAAAATGGCATGTGTTGGATAAAAGGATTTTATGTGAATCATTTTCTTGGAAAATGATGGATTATTGTATTGGGCCATTTTCATGGAAAATGGTGGAAAATGTTTTTATGGATATCTTTTGGGCCAAAATGGGATTTTGGCGTGCGTTGGAAATATTCATTTTAAGGGAAAATGATGTTTTGGGTTTAATGCATATTTCATGATATGCATGCATAATTGTTGGTTGCATTAATATATTTTTATCTCGTGGGTTGTTTGGATTATTGCTTACCGGTGGTACCGTTTTATGGTATCGCAGATTTTGATGCAGATGATGCTGATGTTGAGCCTGAGGATTCGGCTCCGCCAGAGGAGTGATATGGGATCACTCGTTTAAATGTTCGGTCTTCGTATTATATTTTTCGGGATAACTGTATAACTCTTTTAAAACGTTTTATTTAAGTAAATTTGTATTAAACAATTCTGGTACTTAGTCGACTTACTTAAATTATCCTCTGCTTTGTTAATTATACACTGTTGCATCTCCCTGATCTTTCGAAAAATATATTATAGCACTGTAAGTATTTTCCCAAAGAACATTTGAGATTTAAATGTATTTTTGCACTAACTCATATTTATTGTGAATTGATTGGTTGTGCCGGACTAAGTTCGAGGAGTAAGGGGGTCAGTTGAGTTGGAGGATGGAGTTGTTTGTGTGATTGGAGTATGTTGAGAGTTGTTGGCTGTTGGATATTGAGTCGTATAATGTACATTGCATAATTGCACGCATGTTCATGTTTGTAAATCAAAACTGGGTTTTCACATAATTGCATACATGTTCATGTGTATATTGGAAAACTGGGTTTTCATATGACAAAGGGTTTTTGGGTGCGTGTGTATCACGACCCTAAGCTGAGATGGGGCATTATCTCGGTGGAGCTCCTCTGGTCACTCGGGAGTGGAATTTACTGAGTGACGTCCCCTCGGTTGTCGATGGACGACAATGGGATCGGACGGGATGGTAACACTCTTGTGCCGACTCCGTGGCCCCTCTTGCTGGCAGGGGCTAGAGGATGCTTGGCCACAAACGTGCTGGGCGCGGAACTGGACATCTCTCGTTACAAAGTCACTCGCATTGTTGTTACCCATGGGGTGACGAAGGGAGCCATCGTGTGCGGATGGTCCCTAGGGGAGAGCATGGTGCATACGGTAAACAAAATGGATTAATGGGCTATTTTATGGGAAAATGATGTGTGTTGGATAAAATGATTTTATGTGAATCATTTTCTGGGAAAATGATGGATTATTGTATTGGGCCATTTTTAGGCAAAATGGCAGAAAATGTTTTATGGATATGTTTTGGGCCAGAATGGGATCTTGGCGTGCGTTGACAATATTCATTTTAAGGGACAGTGATGTTTCGGGTTTAATGCATATTTCATAATATGCATGCATAATTGTTGGTTGCATTAATGTATTTTTATCCCGTGGTTTGTTTGGATTATTACTTACCTGCGGTACCATTTTATGGTATCATAGATTTTGATGTAGATGATGCTGATGTTGAGCCTGAGGATTCGGCTCCGCCAGAGGAGTGATATGGGATCACTCGTTCATGTGTTTGGTCTTTGTATTATTATTTTCGGAATAACTTTATAATTCTTTTTAAACATTTTATTTATGTAGATTTGTATTAAACAATTTTGGTACTTAGTTGACTTGCTTAAATTATCTGCTGCTTTGTTCATTGTACACTATTGCATGAACACACACTTGACACTTATTGTTGGGATGCATGACCGTGTTGTCATCTTCCGGGCGTCTCGATTCTCAGGTTTCTATACGTGGCGGTCGGGGGCGCCACAGGTGGTATCAGAGCAGTTTGGCAATGGCTAAAACCATATGTCCTGTAGGTGAAGTACTAGAAATTTTTAAAGTTGTAAATTGAACTTATTTAATTTGAAGTATGTTTTTTGTATTGGTTTTATTTATTTTATTGTATACTACTTTGTTTGTTTGTTTATTTTATTGTATGTTATTTTATTCTTTAAATTTATTTTATTTTATATTATTTGTTTTATTTTATTTTGTTCATTCTATCCGAAGTTGAAAAGTGGGATAAGGGTTAAGTTATGGCAGGAAGATGGTACGATCGAAAATGCCATTGTTAGGTATAAATATTTAATGTAGTAGGCTTGAACTTTTATTGACTTGGTTTGCTTTTATAATATCGAGGTTTGAAAGGAACTCCATGGTCTAGGTGAACTCTATGGAGTAGGAACTCAAATCGCAACCGAGGAGGGGAATAACTTTGATTCGCTTGGGATAATTGAGGTCTTAGGTTCTGTAGAATTTATGTAATGAGTCTATGGAGTAGGAGGTTGTAAGTTCAACAAACTTCAATGATAGATTTATGAGAAGTTCATCTAAGGTTTCAGGCCCTATAGTTTTTAGGAAATAAGTTTATTGGATTTAAGGTGGTAGGTTCAACAAGCATTTGAAGGATTAATTAGATTAGAAATTTTCGATGTTGCAGACTTTGATTAGCAGTTTGATAACATTTGGGGCTTTAGAATTTACAAGCTTGATAAGGTGAATGTTTTAGATTTAAGGTCATCGATCTTGAGGATTTTGGGAAATGATTCTTATCTGGTTTATGGTTTTGGAATTGCAGAGTTGAAGGGCTGAATTATATTAGAATTTGAGTTCTTAGTTTTGTAGACTTGGTATGCTAGCTTGATCTATTCTAGCGATTGATTAGTCGGTAACCATTAAAATAGGATTGATCAGAATTGAGTTATTGATATGAGAATTTTTCAGGAGAGAATTTCTTTGGAGATGAAAGGTAATGATCTAATTCGTGTCTTTTTTTATGATTGAAGATGTTGATCTAGTTCAAAAAATGATTGTTTTTAGCTCGAGGTTACAGTGATTGGTTAAGGATTTGATCCATATTAATTTTAAAGATGATAGATGGTGTGGATTTAGGAAATGATTATTGTTGATTTCAAGGATATAGGTCCAGATGATGGAAATGGTAGTGATGGATCACTTGCACATTTGGAGGATTATTGGTTTTGGCTAAGGGTGCATGAGATCGAGGCGAAGTAGTGGTGAGTGTGTATGCATTTCAGAGAGTATAGGTCCTATTCTCATTTTTTGGCTTGGAAGAAGTGGCTATGGTAGGTGTTGAAGAGGAGTAAATACAATAGTATTAAATTCAAGAGACCTTGGCTTTGAGTTTTTGATGAGTTGATCGAAGTGTATAGTCGAAGCGGGTTACTCAATATAGTGATGGTTGGCAATGATTGTTGTGATTAACCTTCAGGAATTAATTGTGACTTGAGGTCATGTAGGAATTTAAATTGTGAAGGCATACTTTCCTTTGGAGATTGAGCGTCCAGTCGAGAGATTGTTGGGTCGCCATGTATGGTGTATGATTAAATCTTGGAAGTTGAAGCTTAGGCATCAACGGTGGATAACATAATCAAGTATCTGAGTTAAAAAAGCATTAGGATCCATAGGTGTTGTGCAATAGTTTTTGGTGGATTGAAGATTTGAGCAGTATGGCTTGCCTTGAGGTTTAATAATGATGTGCTATTGAAGGAATTAGTCGTGCTAATACTAGCTTGTAGGAGTAGAAGTAGATGAGCGAGTTACCAAAAAGGTTTCGATAATGTTTTGCAGAAGTCAATGGTGGTTCTTAGTGAGTTTAGTCACCGCTAGATTAGATGATATTCAGAATTTAGGTGATGAGCTTTTGGGTTTAGGTTGTCGGGTAGAAGTTTATAGGCGCTCTTATTGGTTGGCCGGGTTAGATTCGAGCCTTTTAGGGTATGTTCCTTATCTTAGATGAGACGGGTGTAGTTTGGGGTGATGTTACTTGTTTTCAATTTGGGATGTTGAGGTTGATTGATATTGGTTTTCTGTCTATGATAATGGATGTATTTTGCGGAATATTGATTTTAATTAAGGTAGCAGGAGTTAATTGAGGAATATGAGTGATAACTCATGGTTTTGGGAAAGATAGTTGAGTATTTTCTACCAAAATGCGGTAAGAGTTTTCTGGTTAGTAGGTATGGAGCCACCTTGTACTCGATGGTGTTAGTTTTTTCTTTTATAAGGACATAAATTTTATGCATGTGGAGAATTATCAGAGTGCGCAGCAAGAGCGTGAAACTTCGGTTGTAATTAGGAGTTCAAATTTTGTACTGATTTTGAAGAATTGAAGACTCTAGAGAAGGGATCCAAAGTTGTTAGACATCAAGAAGAGAGTCAGGAAGTCTGGATGACCCTTGCATTACAGTTTGGGTAAAGATGGTATTCTTCGATTTTGGGAATGTAGAGTGATTCCCCGAGATTCAGAATTTAAAGAGTGAATTTTGGCAGAAGCTCATGCGGCTCCTTATTCAGTTCATCCTAGGAGCACAAAGATGCACCGAGATTTAAAGAGAAGTTTCTGGTGGGAAGGGATGAAGATGGATATCGCCATGTTTATTGAGAAATGTGGGACGTGTCGTCAAGTTAAGGCTGAGCATCAAAGACCTGCCGGTAAACTTCAACCTCTCCCTATTCCTGAGTGGAAGTGGGATGACATTTCTATAGATTTTGTTGTGAGTTTACCAAGGACCCCTAGTGGAAAGAACACAGTTTAAGTGATTGTTGATCGGTTGACCAAGAGTGCCCATTTCTTGCCTATCAATAATATCGAACCTTTGGGAAAGCTAACTCGGTTGTATGTCAAAGTGATAGTACATTTGCATGGAGTACCCAAGAGTATTGTGTCGGATCTGGACCCACGGTTCAAGTCCCATTTTTGGAAGAGTTTGCAGGCAGCTTTAGGCACTAAGTTAAAGTTTAGTACTGCATATCACCTTCAAACTGACGGTCAATCAGAGCGCACTATTTAGACTCATGAGGATATGTTGCGGGCTTGTGTCATGGAATTTCAAGGGAGTTGGGAAAATCATTTGTTGCTAATAGAGTTTGCTTATAATAACAGTTTTCATGCCTCCATTCAGATGGCCCCATATGAAGCTTTGTATGGAAGGAAGTGTAGATCACCTTTGTGTTGGGATTAAGTTGGTGAGAGTAAATTAATTGGGCCTGAGATAATTCGAGAAATGAAAGATCAAGTTCGGGTTATAAGGACTAAAATGGCGGAAGCACAAAGTCGTTAGAAGAGTTATGCAGATACAAGGAGAAGAGACTTATCCTTTGAGGTAGGTGATTGGGTTTACCTCAAAGTCTCTCATATGAAAGGCATTAAGCGCTTTGGTAAGAAGGGAAAGCTTAGTCTGAGGTATGTTGACCCTTTTCAGATTGTGGAGAAGGTTGGGCTTGTTGCTTATAGAGTTGCATTGCCGGACTATTTTGGGGAAGTTCACAATGTGTTCCATGTGTCATCATTGAAGAAGAGTTTTGGACAACAAGAACTAAGTTTTGTTGACCCAGAACGCATTCAACTTCAGCTTGACCTTACTTACGAAGTTGCCCCGACGCAGATTGTGGATTGGAAAGAGCAAAGGTTAAGGTCCAAGATGGTACCTTTGGTGAAAGTGTCATGGGGTGATCCGTTGGCTCAAGATTTCTCTTGGGAGAGAGAGGCCAACATGAGGGTGCAATATCCGTATTTGTTTGATTGATCCTGGCGGTATGTTTCTTAAATCTGCTCTTAGTCAAATCTTATCCCTATCCTAGCTTTAATGTTTGACCTTAACAATTTCGAGGACGAAATTTTATTTTAGGGTGGGAGGATGTGATACCCTGTATTTAAGTGTATTTTAATTGAATGAGTATTTTAATTAGTTTAAATGTTGGTTCTCTTGTTTAAATTAATGAGATTTCTAGTTGGTTTATTTTTATAATTTTTAAGTTATGAAATTGATCTTGATAGGCTTTCTTAATATTAATTATTGTTTTGCATTTAAATTGTTCTTTACTTTAAATCAGTTTAACATTGGACTTTAAAATTATTGTATTGTTGGATTTGTATTATTATTTTATTTTAGCTAGCCACTACGTTTAAATTATTTTACCCAACTTACTGTTTTGAAATTCTTATCGTTGGATCAATTTTGTGATCCCGAGTTGAAAGACTGGACCTTATTTCTTTCGCTCACTTTTTCTTTTTCCTCTTTTTCTTCTTCCATCTTTCTTTTTCTCCTTTATTTTTTTTGTGGCGCCCCCGACCCCCATGTAAGGAAAACACGGGAATCGAGACGCCGGGATGATGACAACACGGTCACACATCCCAACGTAAGTGCCAAGTGTGTGTACATGCAATGGTGTACAACCACAACGCAGCGGATTAGTCAACTAAGTACCACAATTTAAATACAAGTAAACATCAGTAAAGTTTTAAAAGCAGTTATACAGTCATCCAAAAATAAAGTTAACACATGTCCCGAAATACAAGAGGGTAAAATAAAATAACAAGCTAGTGATCCCAGATCACTCCTCGGGCGGAGCCGTCTCCTCAGGCTCACCCTCCTCCTCCTCAACTGCATCAAAATCTGCGTTACCACAGAATGGTACCGCAGGTAAGTATAACCCAAAAATATCCTCAGGAATAAAAATGCATTAATGCCACCAACATGCATGCATATGAAGAAATATACATTTTCCTCAAAATATCATTTTCCTCGAAAGTGATTAATTTTCCAACACACGCCAAAATCTCATTTGGCCCAAAAAAAAAAACTCCGTAAAACATTTTCCCAGAAAATGAATTACACAAAATCCAACACACGCTATTTTCCCAGAAAATAGTCCATTTTTAGTGTATGCACCATGATCTCCCCTATGGGTCATCCGCACACCCTGGCTTTGTAGCGATGCCCACTTACGCGCCCAACACGTTCGTGGGTACATCCACTACACAACGAGCGATGCCCAGTTCCGCGCCCAGCGCGTACATGGCCAGACATCCTCTAGTCCCCGCCAGCAGAAGGACCACGGAGTCGGCACGAATCACTCGTCCGATCCCATTGTCGCCCAGCGACAATCCAGGGGACGTTACTCAGTTTATTCCGCTCCCGAGTAACCAGAGGAGCTCCACCGAGATAATGCCCCATCTCGGCTTGGGGTTCGTGATACACACGCACCCAACAAATCATTCTCACATGAAAACCCAGTTTTCCTTTACAAACATGAACATGCATGAAATGCACATGAACCAACCAATCCAAAATCCATCAATAACCAATAACCAATAACCAATCCAATCCAATCCAATCAAACCAACAACTCCAATCACAAATCCATCCGACCCCCGTACTCCTCGGACTCAGTCCGGCATGCCAAAAAAAATACAGTGAAATACGTTAGTGCAAAAATACATAAAATTCATGAGAATACTTTGGAGAAATACTTACAGTGCAATATAATAATTTCCGGAGGATCACAAAGCTGAAAAAGGCGACGTCTGAGCAACACCACAGTGTAAAATACACTGTGGCCGTGGGTCACAAATACCCACTTTTCAACGGAGACAAACGAAGATCCCAAAATGATAGGGTAGGGCCTAGAGAGGTCGGTGAAGCCAATGGTGGTGGTGGTTTGCCGTGGATGACGGCGCAAATGGTGGTTTAAGGCCAAAAATGCCGAAATCGGAGATGGGCTTGGTGGGGCTTCACCGGTGACGGATCGGAGCCGGGGTTGGGTCCAAAGGATTGCCAAGAGGTCGGGGATGAAGTGGTAGGAAGATGGTGGCCA
>NW_023355274.1:0-211 GCF_001411555.2 Juglans regia
CTTTTGTAGAGTTTGTGTGATCTACGGTGTTCTTCGTCGGACCTTTGTGTGCTTGACATGGTAGGCAAAGCACCACGGGTGTGTCGCGGCGTGCCTTGGGGCAAGCCATGGACCAAGCCATGGGGAGCCATGGGGCTTGCCACGGGGCTGTCAAGGCAAGCCATGGGGCTGCCATGGCAAGCCATGGGGCGTGCCGGCGGGGGTGTCAAGG
>NW_023355275.1:0-241 GCF_001411555.2 Juglans regia
TAAAACATAAACGTTCAATCGTGAAACATTCCAATCTATTTTTTTAATTTAGTGCAAAATCGCATCTATATTAATTTCATTACCCGTTGTTCGAACCATTTCGGAAACTTTTGTTCATGTCTCTAGTCTATATTATGTACTCCCAATTCCTTGAGCACGTTAATATGATCACTGAAATTAAACATTATCAAGAATAAGTATATTCGTATAATTGTTTAATAAGTAAATTATAATATGAATT
>NW_023355276.1:0-235 GCF_001411555.2 Juglans regia
AGTTGGATCATTTTCGTGACCCAAGTTATGAGGTTTGGACCTCATTTCTTTTTTCTCTATTTTTTTCTTTTTCTTTTCTTTTTCTTTTCTTCTTTTCCTTCTTTTTTCTTTTTCTTTTTTTTTTCTTTCCTTCTTTCTTTCTTCTCCCTCCCGCGCCTCTCTCTCTTTCTCTCTCTCCCGTGCGTCCGCCGTTTGCCCTCGACCCGCCGCCGTGCGCCGGCGGTGGTCGACACCC
>NW_023355277.1:0-242 GCF_001411555.2 Juglans regia
TATTATGTTACCCATTATATTAATCAAATGATTCAAAATAATAATAATCTTTTAAAATTGATGTGGCAGGCTTCCACCTGTGGCTTAAAGTGCACCACTCAACTTAGCCACTAGTTTAAAAAAAAAAAAATTATTATTTTATTATTTTATTATTTTATTATTTATATTTTTTATTATTTTTAAACATTTTTAAAAAATAAAAATATATATCAATATACTAGTTACTTTTTTAATTATTAAAT
>NW_023355278.1:0-395 GCF_001411555.2 Juglans regia
CCCCGCCACCCCACTCCCCAGTAAAGACATTTTTTAAATTTTCGGAGAGCCAGTGTGCTACTAAACTTGACTAAAAAATTTTCTTTTAATGACGCACTAGATGCGAAAGGTTCTATAAATAAAAAAAAACTTATTAAATACTTAAAATCTAAAATAGAGTCTGCGAAAGTACTTATTAAAAAAAATGCTAAAATCTCATGTGCTTATCAAAATAGTTTATTTAAACATTAAATCATAAACTGAACATGACATAAATTATCTAGGCCTCTGTCTCGCCTCCCTGGGTCAAGTCCTGTCCTGTAGTCTCATTCTCATAAATGTCATCACCTGGGGTGGTTTAAAAATATAGAAGTATACAAAAATGAGTCGAATACTCAATAAGCAACACATCATAC
>NW_023355279.1:0-2580 GCF_001411555.2 Juglans regia
CAACCAAAATCAAATATGAGCCCTTGATTTTTTATGAGAGAGAATGAAGGAGTAGGTTTACACACTTAAGACTAGGGCTGAGCTCCGACTCCAACGGAGTCGGAGTTGTCGTTTTCGATCTGTCGAGTCGAAGCCAAATTGATCCTCCGACTCGTCCGATTGGAACTTCGAACGGAGATCCATTCGGAGTCGGACCGCTTGTTTCTCTACGTTTCTTACATATCGAGTTGTACATCGGCTTAGGACATTTGTTTTGTGTATATAAGACGTTGTGGAGACAAATTAAAATGCCTTTGGGGCATCAATACTACCATATATATATATATATATATATCAAAAGATTCAAAACTTTACTACAGGCAAAAGAATGAAGAATCTGATACTAATAAAAGTTTTAAGCAACATGACTCAATTGGCCAAAATCCTAATTGCAAAGAAGACAATTAATATTGGGGAATATGAAAAAGAAAAAGACAAAAATCAATGTGGCCTAAATAAGAGTATCACGTGGTGGGTCTTTGTTTCGGTCTTTACTAGGATCGAGCACAATGTAATGCAACTACATAAATATAACTACATAAATATGATCACCAAAGCCCAAGTCCAAATCTGAAAAAAAAATACTGAAAAGATTAAAAAAAAAAAAACCTTAAATACAATAGTTTAAAGACTAAATAACATGGATGATGTAGCCATAAGTTATAACAGTCTCATTTATAACTTAATAACAACATTGACTTAGCCTTGAAATATAACTACATAAATATTAAACACGGATTTCACTCAAATGCTTTTTGGTTCATTGGTCATGCCTGAAATGAAGATAGAAAGATGCAATTAATAAATGAAGAAAATTGATAATCCGTCTCAGACTCTCAGTCATCGGCAATTATGTTAGGTACAATTAAATCTTTAAAATAATAAAAAGTAGAAGTTAGAAACATTAAAAATAATTAAATAATCATTTAAAAGCATATAAACTTATCTGATTCAAGTCTATAGCTCTAGGCATCAACGCCAACAGTATCTAGTCCAATGGACGTTTCACTTATCCAATTCTGTGTACAAACGAGGCCCTCCACAGTTGATGGTGACAATGAACTCCGATAAGCATCCAACAGGAGACCTCCAGTTCTAAATGCCGACTATGAGGCAACCGTAGTGACAGGAATGGCTACCACATCTCGGGCTATACGGGAAATGACTGGATACTTGGTGGAATTAACTTTCCACCAAGTTAATAATTGAAATACATCACTAGGTGCCTCGACAGCTTCCATAAAGTATCGTTCAACCTTAGATGTACAATGCATAATATTCTTTGTTGACATGAGTTGATGATACTGCTGTATAATACGATGACCTCTAACCCCTAGAGGTGGGTCAGTATCACCTGAGGAAGCTGTCGACCCCGTCGGCCTCGAATGTGAGGAGATACCAGCTACAGATGATGGCTGGCAACTATTGCTGTAGTGATTATATAAGTCATCAATATCACTTTTTAGCACTCTAATAAATTCAACAGCCTTCACTGTCCCGATGATGGAATTTATCTAAAATTCTAGAATGGCTAACGTATATCGAGAGTCAAGGATCACAGCCACAAATAGCAACCTATTTATCTTCTTAATATTTCTCCAATATTTATCATATTTGATCTTCATCCTCGTACCCATAGCAGATAATAATCCACTAGAGTCAGTACAACTATTTTCCAAGTGGAAGTGAAGCTCCGAGAGCTCACTGAAGAATGAGTTCACAGTCGTATATTTGGATCTAGATAGCCGCATGGTTATGTCATAAAAAATTCTTAAAAATTCAACAAAGTGTCTCACACTGGTCCAATCATATGCGTTCGGCGCACCGAGCCCCTGTCCTGCTGGCTCCAACAAAGCATACTTCAGGCCCCCATCCTCGACCTCCATTCGCTCGAATGCTTTTTGGTACTTCCATGCCACATCCAACATTATGTATATAGAGTTCCATTGAGTCGGAACGTCCAAGCACAACATACTAGAATATTCAATCTTAAGATCTTTTGTTATTGCCTTAAACTTGGCAAGCCTTTGAGGGAAACCCTTCACATATCGTATAATGCTGTGGACTCGGGTAATGGAATCATCAACCTTTTTTAACCCCTCAACAACTATGAGGTTGATGATATGAGCACAGCATCGAACATGAATAAACTCGTGGGCCCGAATGACATCATCTCTCACCGTCGTGTTCCGCTTAAACTAATCAATTGTTGTTTCATTGGCACTGGCATTGTCAACTGTAATTACAGCACTTTTCGAATTCCCCAGTCCTTTAAACAATCATTCATCTTCGTCCCAATGGATGTATCTTTATGATCCACAATATCTTTAAAGCCAATAATTGTTTTTTGCAAAATACACTCACTGTCAATGTAGTGTACTGTGATACACATGTAGCAGACGTTCTGTATAGACATCCATGTGTTAGCCGTAAACGATACTCTCTGGCCAGTGGTAATAAACATCTTCCTCATCTCCACCTTGTCTTTCACATGCATTGTAACACCCCGACCCCAGGGTCGGAGACTTAACTCATAAAACA
>NW_023355280.1:0-1065 GCF_001411555.2 Juglans regia
AAAAAAAAAAAAAAAAAAAAAAAAAAAAAAAACAACAAGCTCACTACTGTGCAACCAAGTCCACGACGAGAAGCTTAAGGACCCACAGAAAACGCAGCACCAACCAAAACCTGTAGAGAGGAAAATTTTCTGGGTGATTTAAGTGAAATGCAGATGTGATGCGGAAGAAAATTTCTATGGAGAAACTGCACAAACCGGCACAGCGTGGGAACGAGGCACACGGGATGGAGCAGTTGGGAAAGAAAGAAGAAAAAGGAAGGGAAGGAGAAGAAACCGACGGAAGGAAAGGATAAGAGAAAAGAGAGGGATCACTTGCCCAAAACGGCGCCGTCCGTGTCCCTCAACACATGCACGCGGGCTGGGCTTCATGAAATGGGTTGACTCCAACGGGCTGGGCTTAAAGCCCGATTGTTACATGCATCTTCATACAATCTTGCATCACCGTATACCTTGATGGAATGGGAAATCGTGACTCAACAAAGTTTAGAAACTTTTGAAAGCCTCTTTTCTCGACTGTGGTAAAGGGCATCTCATCAGTAATTATTATCTCTGCAATCATGTCCCTCAACATCTTCTCACTGTATTGAGGAATAACCAATTTCTTAGTCTGTGTACCATCAGTGGCTATAGAAGTTTGGTAACTGAGGTTGGTCTGATCAGTGGCTGCCAATCCCCTTCGCTATCTTATATCGTTGGCAATCATTTAGATGTGCTATTAATACATTGGTGCCTTACTTCTTCGAATGGCATCCACAAAGTTGCCCACAGTAATGGCATCTTCCTACTGGGTTTGCAATATCACCAAGAATTTTGATGAAATGCTCTCATGTTCACGACCTCTTTTTAGAAGCCGTGGTGGTTGATCTTGCTCAATGGGTATCTCATCTTCTTCGTTGAACATATCATCATCCTCTATATCTACTGGGAGTGGGAGTCAATTACTCGCACAAGATGTAGTTGCTCTAAATGTAGTTGCTCTAGATGTAGCTGCTCTAAATGTGGCTCTAGGGGTAGAAGTACCGTAGCATTGGCATCCGCCACATCCCCTTGTGGACGATCATCTCT
>NW_023355281.1:0-1568 GCF_001411555.2 Juglans regia
CGTCCCAGCTTGTCATTATTTTCTATATATAATATATAACAATATCATACTTTCGGTTGTTCTTTATACTTTCAGATTAAACACATTCTAATATTGCATGCATACAACACATTACTTTACGGAGAATCTATCTAATTTCATAGAAACATCTCTTACACATTTTATCAAATACATTACATGCATACAACACAACTTACAAACACATTATACATTTTATCAAACACATTTGCCTCCAATGCGGGCTTGATGCCCTTCGAGCCGGGTATCGAGCAGAGGTCCAGTGGCCTTTATGAAGTGGGAAAATTCCCCTTACACTATATATCTTTAAAGAAGTAAATCTCTTAGATTTGGTGAAAATTGAAATTATATAACATATTTGAATTTCTTAGAATTCTTATACTATAAAATAGTCCATAAATTTAATTAAAAAAATTTATAATTCTTATAAAACCCTCTTCATGTTTCTATTTCTCTCACTATAAATCAATGATTTGGACAATAAATTTAGAAGATTTAAGTCCATAAATGATGGCACTATCTTCCCATTTAGGCAAAGTCATTTTATTAGTATATATTACAGCGACGGTAGGAAAAATGGAAAAAGAAAAGCCGCAAGTACAACTCATTTATAAACACGACTTCATTACTGTTGCCATAGTGAAGTATTAGATGTGTCTATTGGACTGTAGTTACAAGAATCTTTGTTATAAAGAACTTCTACTGTTGCCTCTTCACTAAGAGCACTAGCATTAGATTCATTAAATTTATCTTCAAATTTTGATGAAAAGTACATATTTTTCATTTATCTAAAACCTCATTATCCATAACTCTACATTGGATTAGTCATTGGATTCATCAAAATAATAATATAATATTATTTTTTTAATAATATTATTTTTTTTTCTTTCATATTTTGCAATTACACTAATCATATGTTAATTAATAATTTAATTTGATACTTAAATTATTATTTTCCAATTAATTTTTTTCCTCAACCTAATTATCCAACAAACACATTTTGACAACCATTCTTCTACCTAATAATCATATATAGAATTTGTGAAACTAACAAATACATTTACAATTCTTTCATCCAACAAACATATTACCAATATTTCTTCTAACCAATTGTCACATCTAAAATTCTTGAAACCAACAAACACTTCCACAAACCCTTCTTCTCTACCCAAACTTCACATCTACAATTCTAAAAGCTAACAAACACATTCATTCCACTATGCACAATATCAAACATTCACATCTATAATTCTTGAAACCAACAAATAGATGTAACCAACCATTCTTCTTTTGCTAGGATTTTTAGTTACAGCTAATAGTCTCGGATTAAACCCTATAAATAGATTCATCCTCTCATTACTTCTCACTCATCAAAAACCAATCTTTTTTCTTCCATTCCATCAAATTTTGTTCTCCCAAATCCCTAAGGATCCATTTGAGAGTATTGATCATATGGAAGATGAAGATTATTTTGATTACGAGGAGTATATGATACAAGCAGTGGCCCTACATCATCGAATTAGAGATAGAGGCACTCGATAAGGTCAGCT
>NW_023355282.1:0-1148 GCF_001411555.2 Juglans regia
CTTATCAATCATTACAATTTTTTTAAATTTTTACATAAAATATGATAAATAATTTAACTTTTTCAAATTTCAAAACAATAATAATATTACAAAATACTATTCTAATAACATTTTGTTCCTTTTAAGTTTCATCTCTAAATCGTATAGTCATTTCCTTTTATATGCCCCATCTTTTCGCATACCCCTAGGGAGTGATGAAGAATATCCGCCATTACTTTGTGTGTCTGACATCCTCTCTTCTCTTAACTCTCTCTTTTTTTTCCTTCTCCTCCCTTTGTCCTGACATCTTCCTTTCCTTTGTCCCCTCATTGTCTCTCCTTCCTCTCACTTCTTATCATGACACCCTCTTATTGTTTATTCTCTCATTATCTCACCTTCATCTTTCTTCCTTGAGCTAGGCCTACAAGGGTTACTTTGAGTCGTGTATGTTTTATCACTTCTATAACTTATCTCAACCCATCTTATCGCATCATTACAACTTTTTCAAATTTCTACACAAACTTTAATAAAAAATTCTACTTTTTCAAATTCTAAAATAATAATAATATTACAAAATAATATTCTAATAATATTTTATTTAACTTTTAACTTTCATCTCTAAATCCTCTAGTCTTTTCCTTTTAAAACGTCTAGTCGTTTGCTTTTATATGCTCTATCTTTTCGTGCCCTTAGGGAGTGATGAAGATTGTTCGCCTATAATTTGCATGTCCGACATCCTCCATTCTCTCAACTTTCTCCTTTTTTTCCTTCTTGTCCCTTCCTTGTCTCCTTTTTTTCTCATTTCTTATCCTAATACCGTTCTTTTACTTGTTCCCTCCTTATCTCATCTTCCTCTCTCTTCCTTTGTCTTCTACTTGGGTTTAGTCTAGTAGGCCAACTTCGCGCCGAGTATATTTTATCATATCCACAACTTATCTCAACTCATATTATCTCACCATTACAACTTTTTCAAAGTTCTACAAAAAATATAATAAACAATTTAATTTTTTTAAATTTTAAAATAATAATAATATTAAAAAATAATATTTCGATAATATTTTATTCAACTTTTAACTTTCATATCTAAATCGTCTAGACGTTTCCTTTTAAATCGTCTAGCCGTTTGCTCTTATATGCCTCCTCTTTTCGTGTGCCTCTAGGGAGTAGTG
>NW_023355283.1:0-404 GCF_001411555.2 Juglans regia
ACTCGATTATTGAGGTTGCGTTTGGATGTTGAAGTGAGTTGAGTTGAGTTGAGATGATAAAATATTGTTAGAATATTATTTTTTAATATTATTATTATTTTAAGATTTGAAAAAGTTAAATTATTTATTATATTTTATGTTGGAATTTGAAAAAGTTGTAATGATGAGTTGAGATGAGTTGAGAGATGTTTGTCATCCAAACGAAGCCTGAATGTGATTTATCTGAACCGAGCCATTTTCTCACGTTTATTTCACTTCCACTTTCCTTCCTAAATCCCAGCACGCAACTCCCATAGTCTTCAGTAACTATTAGACCATTCGGAGTCGGTCGAAGATAAAGGGAACGCTACAAACTGCCGGAAACCACTAAAAAAAAAAATTATATATGCTGTGATTTTTGTATA
>NW_023355284.1:0-2558 GCF_001411555.2 Juglans regia
CTGGCCATGCTTTGTTGTTCAGTCACAAGAAAGAAAAATGTTGTTCAGTCATGGTTGCTTTTGCAACTATTAACCAGATTTAACTTGTGCTTAATATATTAAAAAATTCATGAGAAATCCATGGGACCTCCTTTAGTACATTACAATCACAATCTTAGTCACATCCTAAGCTTTGCACTCTTATGAAGCAATTGAGAGAAAAAAAAATGTACTAAATTCATTTTTAACAATTTCTAGATTATTCTAAAAGCTCATGAAGCAATTGAGAGAAAAAAAATGTACTAAATTCATCTTCAGCAATTTCCAGATTATTCTAAAAGCTCTTGGTGAAACAAACCTAATTTAAGTAAAGGAAGGAAATAAATAATTACGTATCCTATATAAAACCTCAACCAACGTGAAGTTCTAGCACCTGAATCATCTTAGTATGGTGGGAGAGGTAAAACATAATGTATTCAATCACTTTCAACACCTAGCATAAGCAATACATTACAAGAAAAATTAGATTCATTAAATCTGTAGAAGTAATCCAAAACGTGTACACGAAAAATTATATCCATCAACTCTAACATTCAAAATTACATTCATCAATTGACAAATAATTCTCCAACTCATCTGCAACCCATAATTTGCCTATGCATTCACATCCATCTATTCTTAAAATCAAAATAATTACACCAAGGTTGGATACAATAATTCTCAAATTACTACAAAGAACAAAATACCAAGTTTGGATATAACCCAATGCTAAACAGTTTACACTACAAATTCAAATATCTCAAAATTGTTCAACTTCCAATTTGAGAGCTGTAGTGACATAGTTCCATAAAATATGCATTATCAAGTGAGCATCAATCCTCACGTTGGAATGCAGGCATTTGAACTTCTAGTGTCTTTGCATGTTGAAGCTTCATTGTTTATACATGTATCAACAAAGGGAAAAAAAAAAAGGTCATGACAATAATACATACACTAACTGCCATGTGTATACCTGTAGCTACAATCCGCTACAAAAATCTCATATTTACTAATATGTAAACACTAACAACTATGCAAATTCACAGGGATTGATTCGCACCAAGTTCGAAGTGGCATGCATGACATATCATCAGAAAACTAATTTAACAGCCAATGCCACCAAAGTTTCTGTTTATTAGTGATAACATATTCCTTAAACAGAAACAATGCAGTTGATATTTTGGTTTCAACCCTGCTTCATCATCAAATTCCAGTGTTGATATTTAGGGAAGAAAAAAATGGCTATAAATCCTTTTGCTGCAGCTAGCAAAGATAATAATTAACATCAAACTATTTGGAAAATGTGTAGTTATAATATGGGGCATAATGTTCATTCTTCCCTCTTCACCTATCACGCTATTTAACTCAAATTTAATTACTGGTGACTAAAAACCACCTCCTTCAACTACAAATGCAAAAATAAAGATATAAATAATAGAAATAATAGAGATTTCCTTTTATGCCTAAGCAAAAGCTAATATAGTGGCATCCAGCATATCATTTACCCTGGTCCCTTCTCTCTTTTCCTATGGGGGGTTGATCTGCTTCTGCTAATTAAATTGACAAAAATAAAAATAAATTGGCCAAGTTTGAAGTAAATTGTTAAGGTTTTGAAGCAACATTGAGGTCATCAAAATCCCACAAACTCACAGATCAACCAATGCCATGATTTTTGGACTCACACATTAATGACATATCTAGCTGCAGTCTTTAACGTTACATACAAATATATATAATGAACACAAATAACAGATTAACCAAAAACCCCACAAAAATTGCGAAAAAATTTGCAAGTTTTTCGGTTATTTATGCAAACTCACAGATCAAACAAAAACCAAAAACCCCACAAAACACACTTTAGTACCACACAGAACATAGATCAAAAAGCAAAAACAAATTCACAAATCCATTAAATATACTAGAAATGGAGAGACCTCATTTCAAAGAGAAAAATAAAAATCCTTTCTTTCATTTCTTATCGGCCTTGTCTGCAGAGCACCAGGAAAAGCCACGTAGGCTGGTGTGTGGAAGTTGAGGGAATAGTAGGAAGTTGTATAGCACTACATTTCATCTAAAATTATCTTATCTCATTTCACTATCCAAACAGAGCCTTATTCGAAAAGATTTAGGTCTTATTTGGATAGTGAAAGTGTTTTATTTCATCTCATCTCAACTCATTATTACAACTTTTTCAAATTCTCACACAAAATATAATAAACAATTCAATTTTTTCAAATTTCAAAACAATAATAATATTAAAAATAGTATTATAATAATATTTTATTCAACTTTTAATTTTCATTTAAAACTATTTTATTTCATCTCATTATCCAAACTGCATCTAATCATTTTATTCACAATCTAGTATGTAGAATATATTATTCATATTATTGATGTGACATAATGTGATTTGTAAAATTTAAATTTAAAAATATTTTTTACAAATTAAATTTTACCACATCAACAGTATATAGTGTGTATTCTATGCAGTGACTTATGAGTAAAATCTTTATTATATCTAACATTACTGAAAAAAAAAT
>NW_023355285.1:0-251 GCF_001411555.2 Juglans regia
GCGCATGGGCTTGTTGATGGGGGCAATCGGTCGTGCTAGGGGCTTTCTCACGTTGGCTAGCCCTCGTGTGCTCTAGTCTACCCCATGGCGGTTGGGCCTATTTGTTTGGATGCCTCCTTTGCAACATGCTTGTGCACGGCGGATGGAGTTATGGCACCCAGTGCTACGCACATTGTTGCTCTCGGGGGTATCCGGATGATGCTGGCCTCGCTTCCATGGGGTTTGACGGGCGACGACCGTTTTTTGGGCTC
>NW_023355286.1:0-529 GCF_001411555.2 Juglans regia
GGGAAATGCTATATCTCCTGCTTGGAGCTCCCGTTAGAGATTAGTGTATTTTTTATGTGTTTTTTTTTAAAATTATTTTTTATATAGATTTTTTAAATAATTTTAAATATTATTAAAAAATAAAAAAATTTAAAATATTATTAAAAAATACTTTCTTAATCACGAAGTAAAATAAAAAATCATAAATGATTTTTTATTTTACTTCGTGATTAAGAAAATATATTTTAATGAATTTTTTTTACTTTTTAATTAAGGAAGTATTTTTAATGATGTTCTAAATTTATTTTATTTTTTTAAAAATATTTTTTATAATTTTTTATTTTACTTTATGATTAAGAAAGTATTTTTTAATATATATTTTTTTACTTTCTAATTAAGAAAATATTTTTTAAATGATGTTTTAAATTTATTTTATTTTTTTAAAATATTTTAAAATAATAAAAAAATTATATAAAAAATTACTTAAATAAAACACATATAAAAAACACTACACCCCAGCGGGAGCTCCCAGCGGGGCTGTAGCATCACC
>NW_023355287.1:0-229 GCF_001411555.2 Juglans regia
AATTTTGATTAGGGATGGCAATATATGACACGACACGTTAACCCGACACAAATACGATACGATAATAGTGGGTTTAGGTTTAGGCTGCGTTTGGGTAACGAAAATACCTCAGCACTTTTCAAGTATTTTCGTACTATTAGAAATACTCCACATGCCAAACAACTTAAAATACTCTCAATGGGACCCACAAACCCACTTCAATCTCTACTCATAACTATTCACAAACATT
>NW_023355288.1:0-471 GCF_001411555.2 Juglans regia
CTTAACAGGTTTGAGTTAAAAAAAATTGAGTTAACACACGATTGTTTAACGGGTTAATAAAGGGTTAACCCGTTAAGAAAGTTAAAATTACAATTATACCCTTATACTTAGAAGTAAAATTGTTGGGATTTTAATTTCGATATTTTTATTATTTGGATTGTAATTTTGGACTTATAGTTAGTTTTATATTTTTTTATAAATATTGTGATTTTAACATTTATATAAAATTAAGCTAAATTTAATCAAGTCAAACGGGTTAATTTCATGTCTGTTCAACCCATTTACATAAATAAGTTGAAATGAGTCGGGTCAGGTTAACCTATTTCGTAATATTCACTAACGGGTCGTGTGTTAACCCATTATGTTAATGGATCGTGTTAGAGTTTGAAATTTTAACACGATAAACTTAATAGATCGTGTCTGGGTTGACCCATATAGTATAACATACATACCTTAACAAGACACGAACAC
>NW_023355289.1:0-694 GCF_001411555.2 Juglans regia
CAATAACAAGAGCATGCTTAGCTAGAACATGAGCAATCTCATTGGATGCTCTTTTAACATGTTGGACAGATCAAGATTCAAATCTGTTTAGAAGAATCCTTGTATACATGGAAATTAGACCAGCTTGAGACCAATTTTCACTTGTGTCTTTGAGTTCATTCACCACTTGCAGGGCATCGCTTTCAAGAATGTTTGCAGCTAGGAGGATAGCCTGTTGAGTAGCATATGATTCAGCAAGGTGGGGGTTTGGATATAAGGATCTTTTCATCTTCATTGTTGCAATAAAGTTGCCTTCCCAATCTCTGATAGCCACACCAACTCCACTTATACAACAGTGCTGTTTAGCAAGGGAAGAGCTAGAGAAGGGGAAACAAGGGCAATTAATTTCGTTAATCTTGTAAGGTGACCGTATCGTTTTGTTTAGTAAGAATGATGTCGTTTAATAGGAGTCAGTTTCTATCATAAATAGAGTGACATCGTTTTTTTATTTTGATCATTTGTAAACATAAGAACGATGTCCTATAGCACAAGGAGGAAGAATGTTATAAAAGGGAGAAAAAAAAAAAAAAAGGAGGGGAAGGCATATCTCGAATTACACTCGGTCTAATCTTGACATGATCTCTCTCTCTCTTCTATCTCTCTCTGGTTCTTGTTCTTGGAGATTGACCATCTCGAATCCAGTCCTCAGAAGGGC
>NW_023355290.1:0-298 GCF_001411555.2 Juglans regia
GCCCAAAAAACTGATTCTAGGTCATTTAGGGCCTAGAAAAAAGTACTGGGCCGAAGGCCCAGTACCATGTGCGGGGGTGCGGACGGGTGGGGGTCCACCCCCGCACCCGGGGCGGGGTCAGGGGAAAAAAATCCCCCCCCCCCCCCCCAAGGGGGGGGGCCGGGGGAAAAAAACCCCCCCCCCCCCGCATATGCGGGGGCGGGTGGCGGGGGAGGGGTGGCCCCGCCCCGTAGGGGGCGGGTATCACCCCTAAAAAAGTGTTGATGGGACAATATAAAAACATAGGAACTAAGAAAGA
>NW_023355291.1:0-218 GCF_001411555.2 Juglans regia
TATCTCAGTGAAATACATTGTCGTCGAACATATCTAATGTTGAGGAGTATCGGAACTTTCCACGTAACTTCATCTCTTAAAAAGCCTTACATTGAAGCATATACTTTAAGTGTTTTCAAATAAAAATTCTAGAGGGTTAAATAAAAGAAAAAAAATTCATACTTTTAAGAAAATAATTCTTTTTATCAGCCAGTATTTATTATTCTACATTTTATACT
>NW_023355292.1:0-302 GCF_001411555.2 Juglans regia
TTTCCCTTCTTTGACTTTCGTCTTTTCTTTCAAAGTTCCTTTTTCTATAAATTAAATGAGTGAGATAAAAATTAAAAATTAAATAAAATATTATAAAAATATTATATTTTAATATTAATATTATTTTATAATTTTAAAAATAAATTATTTATTATATTTATATAAAAATTATAATTATAATGAGAAGATGAGATTAAATATTTTTTATATCCAAATATTTAAATTATTTATTTATAAAGTTATCAATAATAATATATCTACCTATCAGTTTAAATTTTTTAAAAATAAGTAATCATTTATAT
>NW_023355293.1:0-427 GCF_001411555.2 Juglans regia
CAGACTCAAAGTTTTAGGTTGTGTTTGGATGTTGAAGTGAGTTGAGTTGAGTTGAGTTGAGATGATAAAATATTGTTAGAATATTATTTTTTAATATTATTATTATTTTGAGATTTGAAAAAATTGAATTGTTTATTATATTTTATATTGAGATTTGAAAAAGTTGTAATGATGAGTTGAGAGTATTTGAAGAACCAAACGAAGCCTTAGCCTAGGGTCAAGAGGGTCACATTTGGTGAGCTCGTAACTGTAACTACGTAGCAGATAACTTCCATGAGATCGAAGTATTGATTCATAGTTAAAAGCTATTATCTTGAGGAAGATATATCCTATAAAACAAGAGTTGTCTCCTCACTCGATTAGTAAGGGATCATGAAGGATATACACTCGAGAATGATGGGTTAAGAGTTAATTACCATCACCCCAT
>NW_023355294.1:0-2928 GCF_001411555.2 Juglans regia
GGAGTCGGCAAAGTTCGAGGCGAGCAGATATTGGCCCAAGCATGTTACGTCTAGGAGTTAAAGGCGGTGCCAGTAGTATGTTCAGTAGGTAACTCTGGGGAGCAGCTACCACCACCGCCTCGATTAGAAGAGGAACATGACATAGAAGCCAGGGATGAAAGCAATATGCTACAAGCTCAGGCTAACGAGCCCTTACAGATAGTGAGGCTACATCTAGAATGCCCAACCACCACCACGAGGGTTGGTACGAAGCTCCCACCAGAGTACCAAGAGGCCCTGAAACAGCTGTTGATTGAACACAAGGACGTATTTTCCTAGAGCCATGAAGACATGCCGGGGATTGATAATACAGTCATAGAGCACAGCCTCTGCGTCAACCCAGAAGCCAAGAAAGTGCAGCAGAAAAGGAGGTCATTCAGCACAAAGAAATGCACGGCTATAACTGAGGAGATCGATAGGCTTTTAGTGGTGGGTTTTATACAAGAGGCGCACTACCCCGAATGACTCTCCAACGTAGTGCTTGTCAAAAAATCTAATGGTAAATGGAGGATGTGCTTGGATTTCACCAACCTCAATAAAGCTTGTCCCATGGATAGTTTCTCACTTCTTCGAATTGACATCATCGTGGGCGCCACAGCTAGGCATAAATTTTTGAGATTTATGGATGCCTACTCGGCTATAATCAAATCAGGATGAATAAGGCGGATGAAGAGAAGATGTCATTCATAATGGACAGAGGACTCTACTGCTACAGAGTGATGCCCTTCGGATTGAAGAACGAGGGGCAACATACCAAAGGTTGGTCAATCGAATGTTTAAGCACCAAATTGAGAAGACTATGGAGGTATACGTAGACGACCTCCTGGTGAAGAGCAACGAAGTCGCCCAACACCTAGTAGACCTCAGGGAATCCTTCTCAGTATTACGCAAATTCAAGATGAATTCGGGCAAATTCTTGGGGTTCGTAGTCTTGGAGAGAGGAATCGAAGCCAACACAAAGAATATAGAAGCAATTTTAAGCATGGACCATCGCGAACCATCAATGACTCCCAATGACTAGTAGGGAAGGTGGCTACCTTGATCAGGTTTCTGTCAAGGTCCACAGATAAATGCCTCTCATTTTTCCGAGTTCTAAGGAAAGTACACCCTTGGAATAGAAAGTGCGACCAAACCTTTTAAGAATTGAAGCGGTACCTAACCAATCCACCCCTGTTGAGGTAGCCTAATCAAGGGGACATTCTGTATGTTTACTTGGTGGTATCCCCCCAAGTTGTCTTTGCCATCCTAGTGAAGGAGGAGGAAGGAAACCAGGCGCCAGTCTACTACCCAAGTCGCGCCCTAAGGGGCATCGAAGTCAAATACCCATTGATAGACAAGCTAGCGTTTACACTAGTGGTAGCCGCCAAGAGGCTGCGACCACACTTCCAAGCTTACCCAATAAAGGTATTAACAGAATATCCTCTCGGGAGAGTACTACAAAAGTCTGATTCCTCAGGAAGGCTAGTTGTGTGGTCAATTGAGCTTAGTGAATTCGAAATTGGCTATGCACCCAGAAATGCAATCAAGGGCCAAGACCTCGTAGATTTTGTGGCCGAATTTAACGGTTTCCTAGCAAAGGTCACGATGCCACCCCTTGGCTGACCCTGGACGGTCTTTGTCAACGAGTCTGCCTGTTGAGTTGGGGGCGGCATAGGGATCCATATTGTTACAGAGGTAAGTCGGGAGCACCACTATATGGAAACGCTCACCTTCGGGATCACCAATAATGAGACAGAGTATGAGGCCTTGATAGTGGGACTATTCACTCCAAGGCGCTGGGCTCCAAGCAGATCGAGGTAAAAGATGATTCCCAGATAGTGGTAAACCTGGTAACAGGGGCTTACGCCACTGAGGGGGAGATGCTAAAGAAATATCTCGAGCAAGTACTTGCACTCTGTCACCAGTTCAAGTACTTTTCCATAGAACAATTCCAAGGGCGACAATTCTTTGGCAGATAGGTTGGCAAGGGCACCATTAGCGAAGGATGATGCATAATTACCATGGGAGGTATAGAGAAGGTTGATTGAGGTACCAACCATCGGGATACCAGTAACACAAGTGGGACCCGGGACCCCATAATGGGCCATCGAGATAGAAAACCACCTAGAGAAAGGGAAGCAACCCGAAGGAAAATGGGCGGTGAGGAAGATCAGGAGGAAGGTAGTGCGGTTGGTCAAAATCGGCGGCGTCTTGTACAAAAAGGGTTTCAGAACTCCCTTACTAAGGTGCATCTCAGTCGAAGAAGCGCAATATGTCCTCGCAGAAATACACGAGGGCATCTGCGGTAACCATTCGGGTGGGAAAGCCTTAGCGAGAAAAGCCCTAAGGATAGGGTACTATTGGCCCAATGCCCTCAAGAATGCCAAACAGTTTGCTAGGAGATGCACTCAGTACCAAGCATACACCCCAATCCCCATACTGCCCACCAGAAAAGTTATCCTCCATAACCTCCCCATGGCCCTTCGCCCAGTGGGGGGCCGACTTGGTCGAACTATTCCCACTAAGAAAGGGCAGGGTAAAGCACATGATAGTAGTAGTAGACTACTTCATGAAATGGGCGGAGGCAGAAGCTCTAGCCAACATAACAGCCAAAATTGTCACCAGGTTCTTGTGCAAAAGTGTTGTATGCAGATTTGGGATCCCCAACACTATAATTTCTAACAACGAGAGGCAGTTCGATTCAGAGTATTACAAGACATGTTGCCAATAACTCTAGATAAAGTAAGGTACTCATCGCCCAGGTACCCTCAGGCAAATGGGCAAGCAAAATCAACAAATAAGTCCCTACTCAGGATCTTGAAAAAGAAGTTGGGCGACAAGAAAGATGAGTGGGCAGAAGAGCTTCCAGGAGTCTTGTGGGCCTACAAAACTTCAATGAAGACCCTTACA
>NW_023355295.1:0-6572 GCF_001411555.2 Juglans regia
GAGACGCCATTCACTTTTACATTTGGGAGTGAAGCAATTACCCCCACGGAAGTTTGTTGCCCACATATTGTACTAGCCACTTTAACTAGGTTGAGAACAACCAAACTCTCGGCGAGCAACTAGACCTACTCGATGAGATAAGAGAAGAGGCGAAAGTCCAGAACATCCTCAGCAAGAGAAAGGTTGAGCAATACTTCAACAAAATGGTCAAACCTAGGTCATTCAAGGTCGGCGACCTTGTCTTTAGGGAAACAGGGGTTACAACCCAAGATGAAGGGAAGGTTGGCCCATGGTGGGAATGGCCCTACGTAGTGGCCGCCAATAACCGTCCAAGGTCATATTGGCTTAAAGACATTAAGGGAAGGGAGCTACAGCACCCGTGGAATGCCGAATACCTAAAAGGTTCTACCCTTAGAAAGTTCATTTTCTAATGCATTTATTTTAAAGAAAACTTTTATTTTTCTGAATTTATATTTTGACGGAATTCAAGGCAATAAAAACGGCTAAGCATTTAGCCCATTCTCTGTCAAGGCGGGCGTGGAGGTTAGAAGACCTTATGACCTCGTCACCAAGTTAGCCACCAAAGGTCGAGTTACACACTCGCAGTGTAACCAAGGTGGTCGTGGAGTTCAAAAGACCACATGACCCCATCGCCAAGTTAGCCACCAGGTCGAATTAAACACTCGCGGTGCAACCAAGGTGGATGTGGAGGTCAGAAGACCCCACGACCCCATCTCCAAGTTAAAGGTCAAGTCGTGCACTTGCGGTGCACTCAACAGTTAGCCACCAAAGGTCAAGTTAAACACATTCTCGGTGCACTTAACAGTTAGCCATCAAAGGTCGAGTTACACACTTGTGGTGCAACCAAGGTGGGCGTGGAGTTCAGAAGACCCCACGAACCCATCGCCAAGTTAGCCACCAAAGGTCGAGTTACACACTCACGGTGCACTTAAAAGTTAGCCACCAAAGGTTGAGTTAAACACTCGCGGTGCAACCAAGGCGAGCGTGGAGGTCAGAAGACCCCACGACCACATCGCCAAGTTAGCCACCAAAGGTCGAGTTGCACACTCGCGTTGCACTCAATAGTTAGCCACCAAAGGTCGAGTTAAGCACTTGCGCTGCAACTAATGCGGGTGTGGAGGTTAGAAGACCCCACGGCCCCATCACCAAGTTAGCCACCAAAGGTCAAGTTGCACACTCACGATGCACTCAACAGTTAGCCACCAAAGGTCCAGTTACACACTCGCGGTTCAACCAAGGCTTGCTTGGAGGTCAGAAGACCCCACAACCCCATCGCCAAGTTAGACACCAAAGGTCGAGTCACACACTCGCGATGCATTCAACAGTTAGCCATCAAAGGTCGAGTTACACACTCATGGTGCATTCAACAATTAGCCACCAAAGGTAGAGTTTCACACTCGTGGTGTAATCAAAACGGGCTTAGAGGTCAGAAGATCCCACAACCCTCTCAATAGACCAGTTGAGTGAACGCTTAGAGACTAAGGAGACGTTTGTATTCACAGCTCATCTTAGTTCATCTCAACTCATTTCACTACTATTCATTACTATTCAGCAACTTTAAGTCATAAATCTTACTACTATTCACAACTCATCTCATTACTATTCACAACTTATCTCAACTCATCTCAAGTCATCTTCAAATCCAAACGTCTCCTAAATACTCGAGGAGCGAAAGAACAAAAGCACATAGAGCAGCAAAATGGAACATTATCTAAGACACAAATCTCACGCAAAGTTATGAGACCAATTCAAGGGCCAAAAAGTTGTCCAAAAATAACAAAACACTACGCTCAAAAAACAAAAGGCCAATTCGAGAGCCCAAAATAAAATTGTTCAGAGATAGCACCCACAGATACAAAGAACCCCAAAACAGGGTGATAATTACAAAAAGCCAAAAACAAGGGCCCATCAATCATCACAAATAAAAAGCAAATTCACTCTGGCGGCAAGGGGTGTAGGAAGGCGTCAGGCATTATGTCGCGACCCATAGCATCTGCATACTGGACCGCAACAGCATCCGGCTTGAAATCCTTCAAGTTTAGATTCCTTACAATAGAGTTGGCCAACAAATGCGCTTACAAACAAGCCATTTCCGCCCTGTACCCTTATCTAAAGGCCCGATTTTGAACGGCTGTGGCGGCAAACAACTGAGGGTTTAGTAGAACAATCTCATTATTCGCAGCAACCAACTGGGATTCCAACCTCCCCCACGCCTCCTACAGCTTTTTCACCTGCGCAACCAACTTGGTCACACTCCCTAGTGTCTGGTCTTGGCGAGCGTCTATGGCCTCACATTCCTTTTTATATTTATCATATCTAGCCTGTGTGTGAGTCAGGTCCCTTTATAGCTCGACTATCTTTGTGTCCTTCTTGTGGGGCTCCTTCTAGAACGCCTCTTTTCTTTAGGCTAACTCATTGGCCACTTTCTCACACTTTTATTCGAAGAAAGCCAAGGTTGTAACCGCCTCCTTACATTTTCTGTTAGCATTAGCTCTAGATCGCTCGGAGGAGTCCAACGCTCCCCTTAGGTGCAACAATTTTGCCTTGGCTGTAGCTTTCTCCATCTTTGCCATATGCAAGGCAAAACAATTGCGAGCATGGAGGCTCTCGATGCAGAGGAGCTTGAAGTGTAGGCTGCACGACTCCTCATGAAAATAGTCAAGGTCTGCCTCCAGGGAGTGAACATAGTCGTCCGACTACTCCAGGAAGCATTGCAGATGGTCCCTCTCAGCTTTAATGCGGTCGTTCTCTTGCTTGGCAAAATAAGAGAATTTCTGCTGCACACGAACTTCCTCCTCCAGGTAGGCTCTTTCATCCCTATCCAAGATGTCAAGGCATCCACATTTGGTGCAAGCACAAAGGGTTAGCCAAACTCTGTACAAGCATAATGGAAAACAGGCACCCCACATGCAAAAAAAAAAACAAAGTATAGAAAATAGCCTTACCGGAGATAACATTTTCTTCAGGCGCTTGACCATCTCCACGACTGCCTCTTATGGGGCGGAGAGCAACAAGGGCCAGCATCCTCCACCTAACTGCCGTCTCCCATCACATTTGTTTTAGCCCATGCTAGCAGCCCCAAACTCAGGTCCGAAGCCACTACAGCCCCAAGCTCAAGCACAGACACTCCCCTTGAGGGGCTGCCTTCATGCTGGGTGCAAACTTGATCACCCACTGGCTCATCTTGCTGGGCGCCAACATGCTCGCCTTTTGGCTGATCACGCTGGGCGCCTACCTCCAAGTCCACTCATTCCTCTAAGGAGTTACCACCAATAATGTACCGGCCACCCAATGAGATCTCGCCCTCACGAGGGGTGGTGCTCCCATCCCCACCAAATGCAGAAGGATTGGATGAAGGAATGGACACCTTATCTTGGTCAGTAGGCGGGGTCTCACCACATGAGGCAATAGTTGGAAGAGAGTGTGGGGGAAGAGTCCTACCCCCCACAATGGACAGTGTCGCTGCCTTCAGTTTCAATTGTGACATCACCGGTAGTAGGGACAAAAGCATCAGGCACCCCTTATATATCGCTCAAGTCACTCCTGTTGCAGGGCGTGGGAACAACAACAAGAACGATAGGAAATTCAAAGGAATGGGTGTCCACAGAGTCATCCTTGAAGGCAATTCAAAGTCATAGGCTAATGAAATGTCTTCGATAGCCTGTTTTATCAAGGCATCCATATCATTAAGACCTGGGCTCGCCGCTGGGGAGGCCTTAACAGGGGAAGCAACTGGCGTGACCTCCCCATGAACATTTGCATCTATAGTCGCCCCCTGCGCCACCTCTGCAGGGGAATCAGAAACGTCACCAGACTTCATGCCCTCACAACGAGGACACTTCACTTTTGGCCCCCAGTTTGGGGGGCATTCCTTTTCGCTAGGGGTAGAACTAATTTGAGCTTGGCCCCCCTGACGTGAGCACGACTAAGCACCATAAAAAGCCTATATATGTTGGCGGGGGAAATGAGGTCATCCGACTATAGACCATCACGGTTGTGTTCCTTAGCCCATTCACGGACAAGGTCAATGTGAGAGTACTGACTATCAGTCAGCTCCAACAATAGACTTTTATCATCGGGGACACGCCCCCAATTGGTCCTAACAGGGTAATCCCTTCTATGCATTTCATTAGCGGGAAATTTCCAACCGTTACCAGAAATGAAGAAAAAATTATTGGTCCATTGTTTGGAGTAGGAGTAACGCCCTTCAAAAGTCGCTAGGTGTTGCCCACGAATGCGAAAACTGTAGATATTGCCTAGCAGAGACGCCACACTATAAAAGGAAAGAAATTCCTTCATCGTTAAGTCCGGGTACTTCTCCCTGAGGGGCTCCAACACCAGGCAAAAGACTACACAGACACATCAACACACGCCATGCCTTACTGTGAAGTTGGGCAGGAGCAAGCTTCAAAAAGTGTAAATGTCACATACTAGGCGAATGAAAGGGAGGTGCAACCCATTGGTTAGGGCACAAACCGTCAGAGCCACATCTCCAGCATAGGCCTCTCTGTCGATGCACCCCCCTTCTAGAACGGTCATGTCCGCCGATTCTGGGATGCGGAAAAACTCCCTCAAGTCAACAAGCCCACCACGTTTAAGACCGAAAGCCACAAATATCCGTCGAAAAAAGCGGGGTTGCGGGCAAGGGAGGATTCACCCATTGATTTGGGGAAAGCTTTTGTAGAATTAAGACCAGCCATTGCAGGAAAGAAGGGTCCTTGAAGACAACGCGAAAGAAAAATGGAGAACGGGGCACAAACAGAAAAATGAGAGGAAGACAAAGAGATGAAGTATGAGCGAAGAAGAAGAAGGAAAGGCAAAAAGAAGAAGCACGGGCAGAAGTGAACGTGTTAAGAAAAACCTGGGAAAATAATCATAAGGGTTCTTGGGAATCCAAAAGGTTGGTTGCGCCAATGGTTACCATTTCTTTTGAAAACCATTTAATTAGCGGGAATAGTTATGGATGACATATGACACGTCCTTTAAAAAAGAAAGTGTATGGGCTAAGGCACACCAACTAGCATGGGCCTTAGCCAGGTGAGGGAAAAGTACAAATGTACGCCCACAGACTAGTGGGGTAAGCAATGGGTATAAAAAATCAAAAGTTTAATTTTTCATGTGCCTGCACAAAGAAAATTAGATGGGTAACTGGAAGGGATATTTGGATCCGCCTAGCTGTCGAGCCCACTATTAAGAAGCAAGCCCACGACAAAGAAGTAGACCCAAAGCTTTAACCTAGGGTCAAAAGGGTCATGTCTGAAGAGCCTGTAACTGTAACTACGCAGCAGATAACTACCATGAGATCAGAGTATTGATCCACAGTTAAAGGCTATTATCTTAAGGAAGATAACTTTTATAAAACAAGAGTTATCTCCCCCCTCAATTAGTAAGGGATCATGAAGGATATACACAGAATGGAGGGTTAGAGTCAATTACCATCATGCCACGTCCATGTCCTTTTATAAATAACCTATGAGAGGTAACAAACAGAATCATTTTCATCTTTATATACATTTATTCTCACACTGTATTATTGACTTAAGCATCGGAGTCTACCCAAGGTAAGCAGTGCCGCCTCTTCATTGTTATAGGTCATCCGTACGGTTGGTGGTGTGAAACACGTCCTTTACACCACCCCTCTCCCCCGTCTCCCATCCTCTCTCATGAAACTGGCCACTCTCTCCACCCACCCCTCTCCTAGACTAGACTAGATGAAGCTGCCGCCATTGAGTATTCGTTTAAGCCTTGACACTCAGAGGACGGGACAACGTCGATTTAACCCTTCGGTTTCGGATATGGGATAGGGCCTTCAATGGCCTCCAGTTCCAAATGGACTTCTTTTCTTTTCGTGAGGGGTCGTCCTCATCTGGTTTAAGCTTCAACTGGGGATCTAGTAAGTGGGTTTTTCCAGAAGACTTTGACCAAGTGTTGGCTCTAGAAATCAAACTCCTAGATGGATTTTTCTTTCCAAGTATAAGGCTTTGTTTATAGTTTCAACCTCATTCAATAGCTTTTGATTACCTGAATCATCACCAACCTTTTTCCTAGTTTCAACTTTCGGCAACATCATCTTTTTTCCCGAAAATTCAAATAATAATAATAATAATAATAATAAGACTACTACACTTAACAATTCTTGACAATGCGAACGTATTAGGTAAGTCTCCGTTGGATTTGAACGCAAATTACTTCAACATTTTACAAGCCTACTGAACTTAACATCAATTACAGGACGTAGGTAGATCTCCAATGAAGAAGAATTCTCCAAAACCCTAAGAATACCCAATTGAAATCATAGCTTCTCCATTAGAAAAATTCAAGCCTTGAACATTTAGAAATACAAGAGTGGAATCCAAAAGAAAACTCAAATACACGAATAAAAGAAGGAAAAGGGAAAGAAAGTAGAAAAAATCTTGATCTTACAGAAAGATTTACGTTGTTTGAGGTGCGTTTATCTCCCCCCTGAAATCTCTCTTTCTTGGCCTGGGAATTGCTGCTGCAATTTGGTGGCTGACGAAATAGGTGGGGACGAAACAAATGCCTACTGAACT
>NW_023355296.1:0-225 GCF_001411555.2 Juglans regia
TGGGTTTGGATCAGATCTCCGTTTGGATTGGGATCGGAAGGACGCTAGTATGTCGCTCAAGGATTATATGAATTTTAAGTAATTAGTTTGATGGATGCGATCATACCAGTACTAATGCACCGGATCCCATCAGAACTCCGCAGTTAAGCGTGCTTGGGCGAGAGTAGTACTAGGATGGGTGACCTCCTGGGAAGTCCTCGTGTTGCACCCCTCGTTTTTGTTTTT
>NW_023355297.1:0-1645 GCF_001411555.2 Juglans regia
ATGACTCTTTCTCCCATTTTGAACTGTTGAACGATTTTTACCACATCAACATATTATTTTTGGTTCTCTGGAATTTTTTGGCATCTGATTTTGTAATGTCTTAGGTGTGTTGGGTTGTTTACACGGTATTCCTTCATTACAAACAATGATTTTTTTAATAAAATCGGGAGGGGGTCATTCTTGGACATGTGACATTTACTCTTAAAAAAAAAAAATCTAGCAAACTTAAAACTATTAGATTAATGGACTAGTTTTTTTTTTTAATTATTAAAGAGTTAGGGTCACATGTCCAAGATTGACTCATTTCCAAATTTATTAAGAACAAACTCTTACTTATGGCGGATGAATACCTTAATTAAAAATCAAACATATAAAAAATACACAACAAGCAATATGCCATAAAAAACCAAATCACACCAAGAAAAGACTAAACCAAGAATGAAATAACAAGACCAACAAGTCAAAGACCTCTCAGATAAGGCAATGACAATTTATCCGTGCCCAACAATCATTTAAGAAATTTTGGAACTCTCAATAAAGAGTGCCAAACAGAGGTCGAACCTTGAGCTCCAATTTTAGCTCAATGGAATAGTTATTCTCCAACTAACTAATAAAATTTACTCGAATGTATAGAAAAGGATGGAGAAAGCTGATCTTTACAAAAATTCACACGTAGTCGTGTAGTTCCAGAGAAGCCAACGGTGTGAACCATTTCTCATGTTCTCTATAAATGCCTACTTTCATGATGATCTCTAATGTCTTTAGGAGAGAATCTGTTACACACACGCTAAAGCACAAAACTTCTATTACAATTATTTTATCCTAATAGTCCATGTGACTAACGAATATCTTTAAAATAGAAATAATATTTACAGTTTTAGAGTGTGCAAGTCTCGCATACTTTTTTTTTTTAATAATAAACTCAATTTTTTTTTTAAAAAAAGTACACAATACGTGCACACTCTAAAACTGTATTTAACATTACTCATCTTTTAATAGGATTGAGGCAAATTAACTTTTTGTGATTTTCTATTCACTAAAGAAGTTATTTAAACATTTGGGTAAAATTTTTAGCGTCAGTACCCCTTTTTGGATGAATTTTTATGGTTGATTTGTTTTGGTCAGCACAGGTGAATCATGGTTTCCATGTAATGACCTTTGTCATCGGTATCTTTGACATAGATTTTGGAATAAGAAATGATGCTTGCAGTCATGAATGTGCAAACGCCATGCAGTCGTTTTAAAAAAAGTGAATAAATATGAGACCTACATGAAAAGAAATTAATTTTTTAATAGTAGACCCCACTCTTTTTCAAAGCGACTGCACGGCATTTGTGCATTCTACGACTGTATGTAGAATTACTCTTTTGGAATAGTAGATTCTAACTTGGAAAATGCTTGGGTAAGAGAGGTGGTCCCGAGACATTTTTCTGATGCTTTTTTTTTACTTAATAATTAAGAAAATATTTTTTAATGATATTATGAAAACATGTGATTGAGTTGAAAACTATATATATTTTTGTTTATATGTAGTTGCCTCTAAATGAATACTAGTTTTATTTGTCTTTAGACTAAATTAAAACTCTAATATATTTTTCTCATTCATGCTTTGGCTTCTCTCTAGCTTCTTTCTATTCTCGAAGAG
>NW_023355298.1:0-3616 GCF_001411555.2 Juglans regia
GAGCATTAGGTAAAGAGTGGCATGCCAGAAAATAAACAACCACAACCCCCGATCAAAGATTGTCATGATCCAACCTGAAGTAATCTTGAAGAGTGTTTGTCTTGACCGAACCCGAATAAATCGGGTGCTTTTGTTTCCGACCCACTCGTCTCAAATAATTTGGTTTTGTTTTTCCAATAAAGAAACCTAAACAACGTCGTTTCAATTTTCAAAATATGCATATGATTGCAGTCGATGCACTACTCAACCCAAATTTTCTAATCAAAATGACCCATTCAATTTTTGCTCTATTTTAGAATGCGTGCAAAACCCTAAGGGATTGAAATGAGGTTCTTGACTATATATTAATGAATTTTTTTAGGAGTAAAATGCATTATACATCCCTAAACTATCACTTTTTAACAATGTGATATCTAAAAGGAAACTTTGGTTAAACATTCCTTATGCCATGGGGTACTTGCATTTAGGAATCTGCCCAATTTGTTTTGGTATATGTTTATTAAAAATATTTTTTTTATAGCCAGCATTGATTATTCATTAAAACTCTATAATAGAGAAAGAATACATTGCGGAATTTGCTCCATTACAATGACAGTATTCAGTATACCAAGAGCATTATTTCCTATAGCATGAGCAACTTTGTTCTTATTCCTTCCAATGTGTTGCACTGACCAAGAATCAAATTTAGCCAGTAGTGATCGTGTATCTGCCAGTATCATGCCTGTGGTAGTCCCCACCTCTATAGAACTTTGGGTCCCCTGGACTACCTGTAGTGCTTCTCCATCTAGGATTATGTTTCTGAAACCCAAGTCTTACGAATACAATGTGGCCTAGAGAGCAACAACAACTTCTACTATAAAAGGATCAGGAAAAAGATCCCTCTCCATCCTCAATGTTGCCTTGACTTTGCCCTCCCAGTCACGTATAATAGCACCAATACCAACTTTGCAGTGAATCTTATCCAAAGCAGCATCCCAATTAAGTTTAAAAATTCATTGAGGAGGGGCCTCCCATTCTTCATTCATTTCACATTTTGTTTTAGTACTACTAGTTGAAGCTTTGAGATGTCTGAGTTCAGCCAGTAGGTTCTTAGCTTGCTGCACTAATTTGGAAGGATGTGTGAAAGTGTCCTTAAAGATAGACTCATTCCTCCTCTTCCATATTTCCCAAGAAATAACAACAAATTCTTCCATGTCTTCCTTGTGTAACACTTCAAGCATTTTCTCCACTAAATCCTTAAAGGCTTATCTTTGAGATCCACACTTTTGAATTCTGGTTGTACACTGCCCCCATACATCACAAGTAGAGGTGCACTCCCATAGTACATGCTCCACTGTTTCAGGGCTTTGTTTGCAGAAAGGGCACTCTAGATTGTCTACTACACTCATTTTGAAAAGATTAGCTCTTGTTGGAAGGACATCTAGACATGCTTTCCATATGAATGTTTTGTTGGCATTAAACTCTTGTAACATGTGCTTAAGAAGTTTGAAAATGCCCATACAGTAAGTGGGGATAGCTTGAACAACTGCTTTGAGTAGGATCTCCATGCTTCCTTGTGAGAGAAATTTGGTTTTCCAATTCCTCAATTTGTCCTTCATCTTGTCTAATAACCCTTTGAAAGTATTGGCTCTAGATCTTCCCACTAGTGTTGGTAGGCCCAAGTATCTTTCATACAAATCAGTGGCTCTTATCCCTGCTATGCTGATGATGATCTTTTTGGTGTCTTCTCGAGTGTTCTTGCTGAAGAAAATGGAAGTCTTGTCTTTATTGAACCTTTGGCCTGAAGCTTTCTCATAAGAGTCCAAGAGCTTGAAGAGTGTACTCCAATCCTTGGAGTGCTTACCTTGCAAAAAAGTAAGCTATCATTTGCAAGAAAGAGGTGGTTAATATGGACTTGACCTCTGGCTAGTGGAAGACCAATGATCAAACCAGAAGCTTCTGTTGTGTTAAGCAGGTTGCTGAGAACTTCAAAGCATAGAGTGAAAATGTATGGCGAAAGAGGATCACCCTACCTAATCCCGCTAGAGTAGTGAACTTTTCTGTGGGGCTCTATTAATAAGAAAAGAGTAAAAGACTGATCTGACACAATTCATGACAAGTACAATCCACCTTTGTAAAAATCTCATTTTCTCTATTACAGATCTTAAGGAAAGCCATTCAATCATGTCATATGCTTTGCTCATGTTAAGCTTAAGAGTCATGAAACCTTCATTTCCTTTCATACAAGTCTTCATAGTATGCATGGATTCAAAAGCTACTTTTACATTATTAGTTATGAGTCTGCACACAAAGGCACTCTGCGTACGTGAAATGATGTCAGGGAGAATGGCCTTTAACTTGTTAGCCAGTGTTTTTACAATGATTATGTTAAAAACATTACACAGGCTAATAGGTCTGAACTCAGTAACTTGTATAGTGGATTTGGAATTCGGAATAAGGGCAATACAAGTGTCATTTAAGCTATCATACCATTTCCCTTCATTTAAGACCTCTAAAATAGTAGCACTCACTCCAGGTCCTACTGTATCCTAGTGGTTTTAATAGAAAGTAGCTAGGAAGCCATCAGGACCATGAGATCCTAGTGGATTCAAATTGAAAATAGCTTCTTTAACCTCTGCTATAGTGAACTCTCTAGTGAGACTAGCATTCCTTTCTTCTATTACTGAAGGCTTCAGTGATTCCAGACAAGAATATATTTTTGTTGGATTGAAAGTTGAGAAAAGATCATTAAAATACATCTGAAACATGCTATTGATCTCCACAAATACTTTTGTTACCTAGCCATCTTCTGTTGTAATCTTGTGGATCATGTTGGTCTTCCTCCTCTGGCTGGCACATTTGTGGAAAAATTTGGTGTTTCTGTTCCCATCTTTAAGCCAAGCTTGTTTAGCTCTTTGCTTCAACTTAGTGTCTTTCTCAATTAATCTCTTTTTGCAAGCTTTTGATTTCATTATTCAGTTGGCCCTTGGTGATCTCTTGTAGCATACTCAACATTTCAACTTTTGATTTGATTAGCTTGCCCTTGTTTCTATGCAAATCTTTATTCCATTGTTTGAGCCTCATCTAACAGCTTTTTAAACTTGTTGTAGTAGCTTGCAAACTACTCGAGAAGCTTTTAGCATCATACCAGGCATCCTAAATAATTGTGTTGCAGTCTACTTTATTTAACCAACTAGCCTCATATCTAAGAATTCTCTATTTTTTCTTGTTGAATGATTGATTTTGTAGTGAGATAAGGATTGGACTGTGGACAAAACAGTTGGCAACTAGATTGTGCACTGAGTGATTTTCAAAAGTGTTAATCCATGCTAAATTACCAAAGGCTCGATCAAGCCTATCCTTTGTAAAATCATCACCATCTCTATTGTTCTTCCATGTGAATTTGTCCCCTAGATAACCGAGATCATTTAAATCACAATTCTCTAAAACTGTTTAGAAACTGTCAATCTTTTTATAAGGTCTCCTGGGCACCAAACTTCTCATTTTGTTTGAGAATTTCATTAAAATCACCTGCACATAACCAGGTTATACTCACTTGAGCCTTTAGTAGTTGAAGTAGATTCCAACTATCCATTCTCTTGGTGCTAGCAGGGTTCCCATAGAAACCTATTAACTT
>NW_023355299.1:0-14881 GCF_001411555.2 Juglans regia
TGATAGACAAGAAACCCTAGCTGCAACAAACCTCACCGAGAAGCACCAAACAACTTCAGATAAAGCCGATAGTCTGAGAAATTATCACCCACATGCAATACAACATATCGCAGCCCAAAAATCACTCACAAAATGTGCCGACAACCTCAGAAATCCACAATACACTCTCTAAAACAGAGTGCCAATAATCACCTCTACAGTCGATTTTTTTTTAAATAGACGCCAAAAATCGATGTAGACAACGTCGATAATGCACAAGAAACACTCAAGAGGTTGCCAAAGTCACAAGGAACCCCAACCTTCAACTTAGACAATGTTGATAGTCACACGAGAGACCAAGAACAAACAATGAAGGCACCGAGAAGCACATGGAAGGCCAAACACAAACTCAGCCAGCGCCGAGAATGAAGAACCCAAAAAGAAGCCCCCGAAAAAGGAAAAAAATTCATAGAAACAAAAAAAATTATGAACCTGCTCTTGATACCATAACAAATTTCTTTCTTTGACTGAATACCTCCTCCTATTCCTTCTAATTCATTAAGCAGTCAAAAATAGATTACACCAAATCAGACATTCGAAATCTGACTTCCTATCCTATAGGGATTCAAATCTTGGATAAGATATGTTTCCCCTACTTATCTACTTAATCTAAATATTCAACTAACAAATCATATAAATCCTATACAGCTGTACAAATATATCTATACCAGAAATACATAGATAACATAGGAATTAATTCAAATAAATATAATCCATTAATACTAACAACCATTGCCCCCCTAACAACCATTCCCCCCCCCCCCCCCCCCCCCCCCCCCCCCCCCCCTCCCTCTACAGGATAGGTGATCCATGCTTAAATATGCCAACTAGTGAAGGAGTCCAGTTCCACAACCAAATTTGAGTTCCATAGTAGGGCTAGCCCCCCACACCAACCTCTATTGTTAAAAAAAAAACTACTATCAAAACCACGTTTATTCCTCATCCATTCCACTTTGTCTCTGCAACATTTAGTCTCAATGAGGAAGACCAATTGTGGGCTCTTTGTTTTCACCTGCAGGTGAAGCTCATGAACTGTCCGAGGGTTTTTAAATCCCTGGTAGTTTCAGCTGAGACAATTCATTGTTGATGGTGGGACTGCAAAGTAGCCTCCACTAATTCAACCTAAGTTAGGCTCCTTGCAAAGGTGAGCTTGGGTTTTTGTTTCTTACAAGTTGGCTTATTCAACATGCTCTCAGAATTAGAGACCTCTGATCTCTTCTTACACTTCTCAATTGGGGCATCTGTAGACAACTTAGGCACTCTACTAGGCTTTGTGGGAGAAGAGATTCTTTTTGGTGGGGATAAAGATTTGGTTAACTCAGCATGGACATTTAAGGAAGGTATTCTAGGAATAGAGTTAGAATCAGAATCTCTGATTTCTAGGTCCATAAGGAAAGGAATATCCTCCCTAGCTCTCTTACCAATCGTATCTTGCATATTAAAAGTAGGAGGAATTTGACTTACTTGAATTTAGGCATTATCAGCTATGTAAGGCAAGTCTTCCCTTTTTTTGACCGAGGATCTTTCAGTTTGGGACTCAGCGATATGAGGTGCCACATTATCCCCTCCATTATCCTTTGATCGTGTCTCATCTTTCTCAATATGAGTATCCTTTCATTTTTCAGTGCTTTTGCTACTTTCCTCATCAGAATTCCCCTGTCAGCAAGAATCTTGTTTGGCAGAGTTCAATGTTCCATCATATGCTTTTGCTATAGTGTTTGAAGGGATGACTGGTACAGCACGCAACCATTGGTCATACTGTTCTTGAGACTGGAGGCCCGAATGCTGCTTGTTGCACTTCCTATCCTTATGGTTCAAAATGCCACTTTTGAAGCAGAAGTTTGGCAGCCTTTCATACTTAAACTTGATCCACATCTGCTTGCCACCAATGTTTAGTAGACGTCCACGAATTAGAGACTTTGGGATGTCAACTTCTACTCGAATTCTCAAAAATCTTCCCCATCCAAGTCGTTTCTGGTCCACTTCCACTTTAAGAACTTTACCCATGCCTGATCCAATAAGTTTACCCATCTCCTCTGTCATTGTAGCAAATGGAAGATTGTGTAACTGTACCAAAAAAGGTTCATACTTGAATTGATCTTCATTTAGTGACAGACTACCTTCAAAATCCTAGAGATTAACCAGGTGTCTATCGAATGACCAGGGTCTACCATGCATGACTTTCTCTTTGTCAGAAAGGTTTTGAAACTCCACCAGAAATCCATTTTCGCCAACTTCACGAAAGGTTAACCATCCATCTGAGTTCCAGAACTTTGCCAGGGTTGATCTAAATGCCTCATTATTAACAGTTTTATAATTGATGATCAAAGCAAGTAGACAATGTTGACATTTAGTTTCTGAGTTTATGACAACCTCTTCTAGAAGAACAATTTCTTGTTTTTCTTCTTTAGTCAATGATAGCCCCTCCCACAATCTTGTGATTTCCTTTGCTATGTTTTTAACATCTTAAGACTATTGTCTAAAAGACAGATGCTTTGTCAGAGCAAAGCATCTACACCCCACCCTTCAGAGAAGGAGAGGACCCTTCCGACTATGGCCCTCGGTTAATTTTTTTCGTTCATCAACGTTAACCAAAAACATATGGTTGAATCACAAATTGCTAAGTGCCAATTATAATTTCCCTTAAAAACTTAATTCTTTTTTGTTTAAATTCAGGAATAAACTTTTACAATAATATTGATTTTATATTTAAGAAATCAAAACGTAAAAAAAGAAGAAAAAGGAAAGAATAGTCAAGGCTAACCTTGTTTTGGCCACTGTGGATGGCCTAGATGAAAGCAACACGTGGTGACTTGATCTAGACCATCCAGCCAGATCAAGTCATGGTGATCCGAAACATCATTTTCATCGTTTTTAATTAAATATGATATGTTTATGCTCCATGCACCATTTGTTTTTATCCAAGTTAAAGCCAAAATCATATATGGTGAAATTTGACAATAAATGGTAGTTTAAGGGTGGAATTTCTTAAAAATTGTAGTTTGGAATTTAGATACCCATTACAAAACAAATGATATGTAGTTTGAAAGTGGTGTGCACATTTCTCAACTTTATTCTTTGCCCACAAAATGGACCAAAATTGATTCAAAGTATAAATGACATAATTCTCCTCACATCATGGGATTGAACCTCCATTTTTACCCCAATCTTCTGAGATTAGATTAAATATTGAAACTGGTCAATCATGACATGATGACTTGCTTGTGTGACTTCCACATGTTGCATAAGACATGTTTGTTGTTTAATCCCAATCAACCGATGATAAATCTTCCAAGAAATAGCAAACCTCGTATATAAAATGATTGGTCCTCCAACTAGACCTCCTTAAATTACTCAACTGGTTTTGTGTTGCTCACTGAGCATTGCCACCTCAGGTACGCCTACCCTGAGTCCTCCCCACTCCTTTCCATATAGTTTTTCATATTAACAGGAACTCAGCATGTCAACCCAAAAAAGTTTGCTGTGACCAAATAAAGACAAAAACAAAAAGGAGTGGAATTTGTGTTCAGTTCACTTGGCCCATTCAGGTTCATAATTTATTTTGTGAAAAGTTAAGATCTATTCAGCTTTAGTCTTTGCCACAACTGCATGAAGCAATAGTCTACCTAATTTCGACTGAGTGAGCCTTTTAATTTGGAATGTGGTGCTTTGCTTTTCTTGAGCTGCGCTACGTTTCATCAAGGAAAAAAATTGAGGTTTTGTCCAAATCAGGTCGGGTTGTAAAGTACTCATGAGTTGAGCATGGTTTTCACTGAATCAACAAGAAAATAGAAAATAAAAAAAATCTATTTCCAAGTCGGCGTGTAGAGCCACCACTGTTATAAGACGTACTGTCTGCGTCAGTAGTGCGTTTGGTTTGAGAATAAACTGACCTGCAAATAGATTTTTTAAAGGTAAAAAAAAAAAAAAAAAAAAAAGCTTAGTGTTCGTTTTTGTAATCTATGGCATACATGCATAGTTGAAGATTTTCCTTTAAGATTTGTGACCAGCTAACAACCCTTTCGCTTCTTAAGTTTGATTATGAGGCCACTGCATGTACTAGGATCCTTGAACTTGCCCATATTGGTCACTAGTCCATCCCTCCAAGCTCCAACTAATATGTGACCCTCAATCTAAATTGGGAATATGAGACGCTCCATTTACTTCCTTTGGGACCCATGGAGTTCTTTCCCCACTTCCCAGTTCATGCATGCTCCAAGAGATAGGCAAGGACTTGGTCAAAAGGGGGGTCAAAGAAGAAAGATCGAGGGGGGAGGAGAGGAGAAACAAAAGTGACTTTGAAGGCACAAGAAACTCTTATCATTTAGAGGAGTTGGAGAGCCCACATTCCGGCTGTCTTCCTCTGCCTCCCCCAATTCTCAATGATGCAATGCATCTATCCTCTCTTTCCCCCCTTTCAAAGAAAAAAAAAAAACAATAACTTAAAATTTCTTCCCACCAATCATTCAACTTCATGCATAGGCAACATCCTTTAGATTTTGTGCATTCATCTATTTTGTGGGATCCATATGCTTTTTGTTCAATAGGATTCGCCAAGTGTCTTGTCATATTGCAAAAACTTGTTGCCCCTCAAGTCTTTTAGCTAGTTTCTTACTATCCGGGCCTATGAGTCTCATGGGTCATGCTCATTTTGGTTCCAAATTAGATTAGCAGTTTCCTAATTTTGCAGACAAAAGGGGTTGTTTATACTAGTTGTTGCCAATAATTTTGCTGCTATAGGCCCGACACGACATGGGATACTAAGCAACTTGTGATGGCAGTAGATTGTGATGGTATCTTTGGTAGGTACCAATTGGAATTTGCGCCCATCCCAATTAATTTGAAATGTTGAACTCTAGATTTGGTTCAAGGAGAAGTGAAAGTTTATGTACCTTATTCAATTACAAGGATGCATAGATAAGAACAAGAAAGATGATTTGTAGCTTGGAATGTAACCCGTCCTAAATTGATGAAGTAAATGATATGAAATGAAATCCATTCTTTGAAGTTTCCATTATTCCCAACACAAATCAAAGAGAATGAATGCACTGTGCATAGTTTGAGAACCCCAAAGAAACCTTAGCCACATTTGCAGTTGTCATGTGAACTTAGAACTCCAAAAGATTAATCGAGGTTATAATTGAATATCATTGGAATTATTTATAAAGTCTAGTTCCACCTAATAAAGAGCTAATGTGGAACTTTTTTAATGGGTAAAAAGGGTAAGAGGGGGAAATCGGAGACGACCTCTTCGTCTGGGTATGACCATAGTAGCACCCTATTCGTTGAGAGCCGGATAGAAGGGGATTAGATTGCAGAAAGTCGCAAGTGCTCCCCCAAGTCAAGTTTGAGTTTAAGCCTAGACCCTAGCCTTATTAAGGAATTCAATAAGGAAAATGATACTATGTCGCCTGAGTTTACCCCCTCAATTTGACCACTCATGTATTTTATTTTATTTTTAATTTTTTTACTTAATGGTTAAGGAAGTGATTATTGGTATATTGGTTTTTTTTTTTAAAATATTTGAAAAAAAAAGCAAAAAAAAAAAAAAAAAGTGCAATTTGTACTAGGGGCACCTCCAATGGTCAAACGTGGGCGGCATAGTAGCAACATCCATTCAATAAATCCTTAGGTGACTAATATTAATAGTCTAAAGCAAATCAATATTCGAATTTGAACCTAAGACTTAAGATTTTTGGTTTTAGATAAAAGTTTAAAATATTATTTTTTAATATTATTATTGTTTTGAGATTTGAAAAAGTTGAATTGAGATTTGAAATTGCATTGTTTATGATATTTTGTGTGGGAATTTGAAAAATTTGTAATAATAAGACGAGAATTTTGTGTCTTATCCCACTTGCCAAACTACATGAGAGTAACCCAAGAGCCATTGAGCCAGCACCCTTGATGGTAAGTAATGTGAACTTGACACTATCATAATTCACTCGCCCAATAAGGGATTATAAGCAATCCGGAATGTCACTAAGAAGTTCAAAATGTCAGACAGATCATTACTTTCTTTTTACGTAGAATATATGATAGAAACCAAAAACAATGAACTAAACTTAAACCCAAGAAGAATCCTTGAAATAAAACTTAAGCAGTGGGGAAAGGACTGCATAATATTTGTTTGAAAGATGTTCCTTGTACGAAGCATCTTCTAAATTAGTCCTATCAAGCTCAAATACATGCATGTCAGGCTCAAAGCTCATGTCGGCAATATAACTGAAGTCTAAAGCACCTTCAGTGTCTCATGGTCTTAGTTCATTTTGGATATGGAGCAATCAGAAACTAGTGCTCATGAACACGAATTAAACACATCACATTCAAAGTCCAATCATGTTTGTTTATGTCTAAATGGTGCTTTGGATTATAAGCATTCTTGCAGACATAAACACTGTTAGATCAGCAATCATATTTAAGTACAAAGATCTAAAAGCAAAGAAAGTTCAACAATACTTGGGAGTGAAATAAAAGTTATAAGCCTTTTTTTTTTATTTATCTCAATTGAATTTTGGAACTTGTCAGGACTTGTACAGGTATGAATATCCACTTGTGCTTGTATAGCATGAAGTAGTGACAAATATATAACTTTTTTCAAATTGGAAATATTGTGAACCGAAGCTTCTTCATGTTGTATTGTAGTGAGTGACTTCCAAAAGAGAAGTCAAAGAGACCAGGTTGAGTGGAAGCAAGTGACTCCTCCATACCCTTCTTTCATTAGTCTCTCCAACTCTTTTGCCTCATATGCCTTGGCTCTCTGCACATTAGAATATTCCACATCACATGTCAATAGTATGCAACATATACATGCAGTTAAGCTTTGCACATTTCAAGTGGATGAAGCAGTCAAATTTTCTATTTACCTGCATTGTTTCTAAAGTATTTGTGTCTGAGTTGAAGTTATAAAATGAACTTGCTGCAGTAAGCTTCATGGATAGGAACTGCACTCAAATTCAAAGAAAAACACATGTTAGTTTTATGTTAATATCTTCTTGTAACTTCTACAACCCAACATAGGAATGTTGGTTGTGTCAATAATGTGCTTGTAAATAGATTTCTCACCTCGACCTGATTTTGTAAGGACTGAACATAATTAATTATTTCATCCAGCATCACTGCCATTCCCATGCTCTGTAATTCCATAATGCAGTTTAAGATATAAGTCATTTTTCATTTTTTACTCAAAAACAACTTGTAATTATTCTAATTCTTCTTATTCATTAGTTTTCGTTTTAATGAAATTCTTTCTGTACCTTATAGCATCTAGGGACAATGTCTTGCAAGCATCTGAGTCTTTCATTGATCTTTCCCCTTCTAACCTGATTGAAAATAATAGATTCATCAATTTCATAATTAACTTCAACAAGTACCTAAGAAAAGAGATATAAAATACTTTATTTTGTTATGACAAGAACGTCTTTATATTTACCCTTTCTGCTAAGCTGTGACTATCAGTAGCTTGGCCTCTTCTAGCTCTAACATGAACAACTTCTTTTGGTTTCTCTTCTTCCTTCTCGTTGCTTTTCACTCTCTTCCCTCTTCCTGAACTCTGAAAACAAACAAAACCAAATAACCGTGAAGCCAAATTCAATTCTAAAGTACAGATTATATAAGTTCCTTCAAGTGGAACAATATAACAAGTTAAAACATAATAAATCATTACGTTTTTCCTCTTGATTCCAGATTCAGAAACTTGGGGACTTGAGGTGCCAGAGCTGCTCTCTGGCTTGTCCATTGCTTTTCTCTTCTTACTGTCATGGAGTTCATTTCCAGCTGAAACATTCATAGGCTGAGCAATAGGCACCACATTCTGATTCAACTGATGGAGAGTCCAAGGAAAATTTTCAACCAAGGTTCCAGTGAATTCTAGTGCTTGATGATTGTTAAAGAAATTATCACTGGAGAAAGGCATTAAGCACTGGAAATCCATGTCTGAAGTGGTCAGCACACTTGGGTTTAGTCCTGCATATTGGTTTGCTATCTCCATGTTTGGATCAATATCTGACACAGGAAATGAGACTCTAAAGATCTGCAAATCTACTGTGAATTCAGCCATGGAATCTTGAAAGACAGGGCTTCTTGAGAGGCTTGGCTTGGTTTATGGATAACAAGGCCAGTGTCAGACTGCTATTTATAGCGTGGGACTAAGATTGGAGTATGTGTAAGTGTAACATCACTCAGGATTTAGTAATTCACTTTCACATAAATAAATTAATGAAAAGGAAGCACTATTTTTTAAGGAGACCACGTGGCAACTCTAGCTTATGTGGTTGTGTTTTCTAGGTGGGTCCTATATTCAGGAGATATATCCAATAACAAGATGGGCCCATGATAAGCTTTTGGCTTTTAACCAAAACTAAAATTTATTAGTTTTTTTTTAATAAAAGAGAAAAAAAAAAAAAAGGATAAGCTTTTGGCCACTTGCTGTAGCTCTTGAAATTGTACAGCTAATGCTGAAATGTTTTCAAAGCTTTTTAAAAAGGATTGAGAGTGAGACATGCTTTTGATAGTAAGCATTAGCTGTCACCTTATTCTTCATCTAAATTAATGTGGTGCAAAATCTCAATCAAATGAAGGGTAGTTTTCATGCAATCTTTCTGTATCTATAGGATGATCTTGTCCCATATTGATGATCAATTAGCAGTACCCCAGGTTCTGCATGCATTGGGCATACCATTTCATTGATTGATGAGAAACTAGGAACTGCACTCTACAAGTTATATTCTTTTGAAAACATCACTCTTATGTATTTCAAATAAATTTTTATACTATTTATCGCCATCTTAATCGATGGTGCAAATTAAAAGATATCAGTAGTTTGAGAATTAAAAAATCTGATAGTTTTTGGCTGAAAATATTAGTTATCTATATTTTGTTTCCTCATTAACATGAATGTCTTTGGTGCACTACAATTTCAACAGGGTAACATGGTTGTACTCCAACCATTTTCATACAAGTATGGCTGCAGATTGCAGATGTACTGGATCTGTTAGTGACTGAGTTGCACCCAACTGATTCAACCCTTCAATTGCAGTACTAGAACTGCAATTATGTTTAACTGTACCTTTCATGTGGATCAATAGGGAAAAAAGAGAGGACATTTTCAACTTTTCTTAATAGGACTTGTTGCATGTGGGATGTATGTTTGGCTTATGGCTATTTTATTCAATTCTATTAACTGCCTACATCCTAGGGCTTTTGAAGTCCAAGTAATTAAATATGAGTAAATCTTCTCATCAGCCACTATTTACTATCTCACACCTCAAACTCTATGTGGCAAACCGGATTCACTAACAAGTGAACCGGTTCTTACCCCAACCCCTCCATCTCGATCCCACTCAAAGGAAGTAGGAAGAGAGAGAGCTTGAGGAGAGAGAGGTCGGAGAGAGAGAGAGGTCGAGGAGAGCTTGGGGAGAGAGAGGTCAAAGAGAAAAAGCTTGAGAGGAGAGAGAGAGAGAGAGAGAGAGAGAGAGAGAGAGAGAGCTTGATGAGGGAGAGAGCTTAAAGGTGATGGGTCTAACATTAAAAAAAAAAAAAAACTGTCTAGTGTGGAGTGTGGGGTGTGATGGTGAATAGTGGCTAATGTATAACAAAACACATTAAATATATAAGCACTGAAACCTCAGGCATTTCCCACCCTAATTGAAGGCTGAAGCCCTTAACCAACATAAACAAGCACAGTCAGACTTTTTCATGGTAAGAATTTGATGCTCATTTTACCAATTTTGACACAAACACATCCTTGATGCTCATTTACCAATGTTTTCCAATTTGACATCTTTGAAGTGTTCTTTTCATTCATCATGTTATGTTGTCAGCTAGCGTTTTGTGGTCTATAATAAACACACAACTCTAAAGGTTTGCAAATTAAATGTAAAGACCTAACTGGCTATTTTAGTTCAAAGTATGCTGTAGTTTCTATATTTAGGAGTTAGCTAAAGATTCTCACTTTATGGTCCAAATGTTTTTCATATTTTATGGGTATGCTGGACTTGCCACCATAATTGCGATCGATTGACACAATAGTTATTTCCCATCTTTTTGCGTTTGAGGAAAGGTTATGGTTCTCAGGCAGAGACTCGGGCAGGATTTCTAGATCAGGAGGATCTGAATATCAATCTATAGACATAATCACCAAAGCGATATTACCATATATGCACCAAAGTGATGGGTTTGAATTCAAGTTCATTGACTCTATTAGTGCATTATGACTACAAGATCACAACTTAGGTTCAATGATTTTAGTGTTCGTTGAGCAACATCATTGCATCATTGTAAGAAGACTCGAGATATGTTTAGTCACTGAAATCATCTTCTTTTTTTTTTTTCAAAAAAATTTAATGAGGCGTGGAAAGCAACTCTATCGGTAGCCTTTTTGTTTTTGTTTTTCGTTTTTTGTTTTTTTTTTGTTTTTTGTTTTGCCTTTTTGTCTTTTTGCAATTATCGGTAGCCTAATTTGAGCTAGCTAAATGGTATCTTTTCTAAAATAAAAGTAATAATTTTTCGTTAGCCTTTTACCTCTTTTTCCTTTTTTTTCCCCCCTATTTTCATGGACCATTTCTTTTTAAGGTGGTAGGAGATATTTGTTGAAAATTGTTGATAGAATTAGTGAAACTGCCGTTAGGGGTTTGTCTCACAGGTTGGTATTGGACAGATTCAAGTGTCTCAATTTACGCACATTGATCTCTATTTATAGGCAGCGGTTGGCAAGAGGCACAACTGTTGGATAAATCCAACAATTACGTCTCTTGACACTTCCTCAACTAGCATTGTCCATAGGAAATTGTCATGATGAGGGTGTACATGCACTATGGTGCCCGTTTTGTGTGGTCACACGTGTATTTACATCTTCCATTTAAACACACAACAACAATGACGAATATAGTTGAGCATGTTCACCTTAGTACTAATAATAAAATTTTCACAACTCCACTCTTATTCACAACTCTTATAGATTGGTGTCAGATCATGACTAGACCTTTCGTGCGCATGCTTTCATAATTACCTTATCTGTTGCACCTTTTCCCATATGTTCTCTCACTAATTACATATTAGGGGTGACTTCATTTCACTATATATTTAGTGAATGACATCAATTATCTGTGACTGAGTAAACATTCTCGTCACAACTGATAACTTAAGTCAAATACATAAAACATGTATCAGCCTACACTAAACTTTTATCAAGTACTTCATCTAAAGCTATTCTCAAGATTTTTCTTAATTATCTTATCAGTGACATTACAAAGGACCAACCATTTATTTGGGTAATCTCCCATTATTCCATTTATCCAAGTGTCCACATAATTTCTTGAGTTATGTGTGTTAACTATGTGATTATTCTACTTGGGTATTTTTAACCTCATTCTAGTCACATGCTCTCTCAATTTTTTCAGAAAAAATCTCTTGGTCATTGGATCCGCTGCCATCTCGGTCGAGGAAACAAAATTAACTTTGATTTTAGCCCTTTCTACTATATCTAAATTATAATGATAATGTAATCAATGTATTTTTCTTTAGAGCTCTACGCTCCACTTTTACTAATGAGATGTCAGATTGATTATCACAAAATACATTAACTGGTTCATTAAATATATTAAAATAAAAGTTTTCAATAAAGTGTTTCATCCAAACTGCATTACCAACTGCCGTTTTGCAAACAATATACTTTGCATGTATTGTCGACTTAGCAACACGGCAACAATTATTCGTTGAAAAGATAAATATGTTTTATGCCATTTAATTTACAGAAGTTATCCAAAACTTTAAACTCACCTCCCATATCACTATTCAAATTTATAATGGATATACCCAATTGGATTTCCACTTCTATTTTATATTCTTTGAATTTCTCTATTATCTCAAGTTTGTGTCTGAGTAAGTAGATATGCATATATCTTGGATAAAGTAATAAGTACTCCATTCTCTTGTGTGTTTTTGTTTTAAACGGTCCACAAACATTATATTGTATTATTTTAAGTACGTATGTCGGTTTCCAATTTTTAGAAAATGACTTACTATTTAGTTCGCATTTGATACATGGTTCACAAACATCAAGATCATTTGAATTTATTTGTGATATTAATCCACTTTTATACATTGTGAACATTTTATTTTTACTTACATGACTCAATCTTAAATATCATAAATATATGCAATTAGTAGACACATTCAAATAATTAGAAATATGTATTTTACTATTAATATCAATATTTAATAGGTATATATTGTGACTTTTCACACATTTTATTGATACATCACCCATATTAAAATAACGTTTCTAGACTTAAACTCAATTGTGTAGCCCTTTTAATCCAATACAGGCATATATATTAAATTCCTACGAATATTAAGTACATATAATACATCATTTAGTAAAATAATGGAACCATTTACATAAAATTTGCAAGTAACTTGCCCAAAGATATCACAGTATATGTTGTTGCATTTTATACTATGCTTTCACCTACTTGTTTCTCTTTAAGTTTGACAAACATTTCTTTATTTTTAAAAATATGTCTTGTTGTTGCACAGTCAATCTACCAAGAATTTGGCGTTGGTTCCATGAGCATTATTTCTGAATTATCATCACAATTTCAATTCGCTCTTTCGTTTTTCCCTTACTAATTAGTTGTGATTTGTAATACCCATTCTTTCTTCAATTAAAATAACTTCGAAATTGTTTATTTTGCCCTTCATGAGCCATCATAAGGTTGGATGATCCATTCTCTCTCTTCCTCCTTTTATCATTTCTTCCTCAAGTACCAAAAATATTGGGATTGAAGTCATGGTTATTTCTTTTTAAGTATGTGTTAAAAAGTATCAATGTGATTCCAAGATAAAGGAAACTATTGAGCATGGTTGTAACTTACATTTTATCAGTAAGAGGATGATCAACATCAAATAATTCCTTTGCAATCAATTCTATTTGAAGTACATAATCGCTCACACTTTCATTCTCTTGCATGCAAGTTCTGTTATACTTATCCAATAATAATTATATATAAGTATCAGATGTTAATCCATACTTACCTTCAAATGTATTCATGATTTCCTTAGCAATTTTATAGTCTTCGAAAAGAGGAATAATATCATTATTCATGCAATGTAAAATCAAAACTCTTAGCCAAGGATTGTGTTCTTCCCATTTGTCTCCGGCTCTTAAGTTGCTTTTATTTCCATTTTGGACTATTTTCCACATTTTCAAATGGCTTTGGTGTTATTAATGTATTTAAGATCTTTTCATAGATTGAAAGAAAAGTTATATGAATTTTCCAGAACAAAGAATTTCTACAATTTAGTTTTTCAATCTCTGAGAGATTAATATTTTTCTTTGGTGCCATAAATAGCATTAATATCAACAACAAAATATAGAAATAATAATAGATGTGTACTATTATAAAATAATCGTAAAATTAAATAATTTTAACTTGACTAAAAAAATCAATAATAATAATCCTTTCACTTGATCCAAGGCTATTGTGGAAAAATTTTCCTACTATATTTCAAATAAGCAAAATATTGGAAGTGGTGCCTTGATTGACTATTGCCTCAAACTCTCCTCGAATTTCCTCAACAAAATATGTCTGAATCATACTAGAAAATCGGGTGAGCGATTCAAACCAGAGTCAAGCACAGTGAATCGATTTCTAGCATAGTCAATGACTAGGTGTGCGGCTCGCTTATCGGCTCGGCACGCGACTTTAGGATTTGGGTCATAGGTTGGTTGAGTTCTTGCTCATGGGTTCAAGCCTAGTCCGTTTCTTTATGGGCTTGGTCTTGGGCTTGAGTCTAGTCCTTTATAAGTTCGCAGGCTTTAGTGAAATGGGCTGGAATAAGGATTTGATTACAGGCCTTTTGAAGCCACTTGGGTCCATAAGGAATGGCGTCGTTTGATGTTGCATAGGTTTCGTTCAAAACATTGTCGTGTTGCCTCTTAAGCGTAGCCTCTAAGGTATTGGGAACAACATTGTCTTCAACCTTGAGTGAAACAACGTCGTATGCAACTGAAGTAGGATTGATAGGCGTAGCCAAACGATATTGTCATTTTGGTCAAGATTCTTTTCAATCGGCTAAATGAAAATGTCGTTTAGGGCCAAAAGATTTAAATTCTGATAACCGTTGGTCAAAATGACACCGTTTCAACCAATAGTGTCGTCTTTAACCTCCAGCCCTTAGAAGTCGCAACTAAAAATCTCGAATTCTCTCTCTCTTCCCACGTTTTACACAATGATGATGGAACATATGATGTGTCCTTAATACTCTCTAACCTCAACGGTGGTGAATCACTTTGGCCACCGGTCGAGAAATTTTCTTCAGAATTATTGTTCACCTCTATTTCAAACAATGCTTGTTTTCCTCTCCTAGTGAAAATCTTCCAAAATTTTTCTTGAAAGTAGTATTGGGTGACAAGATTTTGCAAGTTATCAGTGTATTTGAGTTCTCCCATAATGATTTGAAAAAGTTTATGTTGGGTCTAAAATTCTCCTATCTCCTTAAATAGTTTTAACATGTGAGTGTGGTTATCAAATAAAGCACTTGGCTATTGATAGTCTTTTCTGTGTGAAAATACAAGCTCTCTCTCATTGACAAGGCTTTTGATACCACTGTATGAAGTTGTGGATTGAACTGGTAAAACTCCCATTAGGATGTTTGTCTCATGGGTTGGTGTTGGATAGAGAATTCAAGTTTCTCAATTTCTGCACATTTGGTCTCTATTTATGGACCTATAGGCAGCGGTTGGCAAGAGGCACAACTGTTGGGTTAAGTCCAACAGTTGTGTCTCTTGACACTTCCTCAACCGACACCCGCCATTGAAAACCGTCACGTTGGTAAGGTG
>NW_023355300.1:0-263 GCF_001411555.2 Juglans regia
GCAACCACCTCCCCCCTCCCTCCGACCACCATTCTCGGCCCCATCTCTAGCGAGTTTTTCATCCACAGAAACTCCACATGCGATTCGCTCTGATTCAACTCCAACCTCTCCACACGACCCCCTGAATCAACTCCACAAACTCCAGAAACAATGCCCACCAACATATGATTCAATGCCTCCCCACCCCCTCGAATCGACTCCATCTGGTTCCAATCCACATGGGTTCATCCTCACCACGACTATTTTTTCCTCACTCCACGCCG
>NW_023355301.1:0-231 GCF_001411555.2 Juglans regia
AGTAGTCTCCCCCCAAGCAGTCTTGTCGGCATTAGTTGCCGAAGAGGATGGAGTCTAGAGGCCAATCTACTACACCAGCCGAGCTTATCGTGGAGTTGAAGCAAGATGCCCTCGCATAGAGCAACTCGCCTTCGCGTTGGTGGTATCCACACTCAAGCTGCGCCTTTACTTCCAAGCTCACCCAGTGAGGGTCCTCATAGAAACTCCCCTAAAAAATATCCTGCAAAGACC
>NW_023355302.1:0-389 GCF_001411555.2 Juglans regia
TTTCACTAAAGGTTAATATGAATATTTAGGAATTTTTAGTACTAAGTTTATGATTCACTTTTTCGAAGTGAATAGTAACCTCGATAAGCGCACCAATTGCAGTGTTTCGAAATCACAGTGTGGAATGTCCAAATTGGATTAGAGAAGTTTTATTTGGACACTTGGCAAGATCTTAGCCACACTTACTGAATAATTTTAGACACTTGGCACCATAAGGAACGTTTGTTGGATTTGAAGGAATCAAGGTGTGAGATCATGTCGCTTAAGCAAAACTTTGTTTCATCCGCTCAACCAAATTGTGCCAGATCAAAGAGGTTTTCAATCCTAGTGAAATTCTAAATGGTGGGAATCCAATCGAAAGCCCAAAAGCATGGTTGAAATCGAAACCC
>NW_023355303.1:0-253 GCF_001411555.2 Juglans regia
AAAAGACGATTTTCACCCATTTCAGCATTCACTTCCACTCTCATGCCAGGCAAATATGTGTCTGCTGGGTCCTTGAAGCTCTGCCAGTAAACATGAGTTTCCAATAACTTAAATTAGACTTTCTCTGAAAACTCGAACCACCCAAATGACTGAATATAGTTCCGGAAAAATAAATCAGCATATTCCAACGTACCTTGACGATGAATTTGTACCATCAGACACTTATTCCACTACAATCATCACACGTTGCTAA
>NW_023355304.1:0-1804 GCF_001411555.2 Juglans regia
GAATATTGCTTCTTTCCACCAAAAGAGTGCTTCTTTTAGTTGATTTGTAGATAAGAGTCATTGATTCCCATTTTTTTTTGGGTTAATTTGTATTAGCTGATCTCAACGTAATTCTTTTGTTATGGATATTTTGTTTCACGTCTTGGAATATTGCTTCTTTCCACCAAAAGAGTGCTTCTTTTAGTTGATTTGTAGATAAGAGTCATTGATTCCCATTTTTTTTTGGGTTAATTTGTATTAGCTGATCTCAACGTAATTCTTTTGTTATGGATATTTTGTTTCACGTCTTGGAATATTGCTTCTTTCCACCAAAAGAGTGCTTCTTTTAGTTGATTTGTAGATAAGAGTCATTGATTCCCATTTTTTTTTGGGTTAATTTGTATTAGCTGATCTCAACGTAATTCTTTTGTTATGGATATTTTGTTTCACGTCTTGGAATATTGCTTCTTTCCACCAAAAGAGTGCTTCTTTTAGTTGATTTGTAGATAAGAGTCATTGATTCCCATTTTTTTTTGGGTTAATTTGTATTAGCTGATCTCAACGTAATTCTTTTGTTATGGATATTTTGTTTCACGTCTTGGAATATTGCTTCTTTCCACCAAAAGAGTGCTTCTTTTAGTTGATTTGTAGATAAGAGTCATTGATTCCCATTTTTTTTTGGGTTAATTTGTATTAGCTGATCTCAACGTAATTCTTTTGTTATGGATATTTTGTTTCACGTCTTGGAATATTGCTTCTTTCCACCAAAAGAGTGCTTCTTTTAGTTGATTTGTAGATAAGAGTCATTGATTCCCATTTTTTTTTGGGTTAATTTGTATTAGCTGATCTCAACGTAATTCTTTTGTTATGGATATTTTGTTTCACGTCTTGGAATATTGCTTCTTTCCACCAAAAGAGTGCAACGAATCTGTTATTGAATAACGAAAAATCAGCTCCTCTACATTAATTGTGTGAATTTCATATAAATTTATCAGAGCTTCTTCGGGCAGGTGGCACCTATAAACGGCATTTATTGGAGACGAATCACGAGCTGCCACGTAGGTGTTCCTCAATAAAACATGTAACACACAGCAGGGGATCAGTGCTCTCTCTCCTTCCCTCTACACGAAAACACTCCCTCTCTCTGTGCTCTCTCGCTCTCTCTGCTCTCTCACTCGACAAAACCTATCTCTCTCTCCGTCATTCTCCTTCCCTCTCCGAGCACCATAATCGATCTCCAGAATCTCTCTCTCCTTCGATCTGTCTTCTCCCTCACGAAAATCCTAAACCGATCTTCAGAATCTCTCTCTCTCCTTCCCTCTCCCCTTCGATCTTCCTCACGGAAACCCTAAGACGAAGTTCAGAATCTCTCTCTCTCTCTCTCTCTCTCTCTCTCTCTCTCTACTTCGATCTAGAACCTTGAATTAAGACCCCGAAACTTTGTATTGCAAATTCACCGTCGGAGGACCTCATGTACCAATTTTTCTAATCTCCGATTTTCTCATATTCCTAATTTTTTGTAATCCCTAATTTTTTTGTAATCCCTAATTCTAATGGTCTGTGTTTTGTGTGTTTTGTTGTACGGCTTTTGTCTTTGATTTCTCACTATCTACACAACGACAAACCAGTCAAAATTATGGTCTATGTTTTCTTATTCTCTAGTTTTCTCTAGTTTCCAATTGTAATCTAGAATGAAAAATCTGTTATGCCAATAAGTGAAACAATGTCATTTTACACATACCATTTAGAAAAAAAAAAATTTAAATGAAACAACGTCGTTTGGTTTAAGGTTTAAATACCCCCCCCCCCCCCCCCCCCCCCCCCC
>NW_023355305.1:0-237 GCF_001411555.2 Juglans regia
GAGGAGAGGTACTAGGTCTAGAAAGTAGAGTCTTTCTATCCAGCCGCTTACACCACACACAACTGCTGTTTTAAAATTATTATTATTATTTCTTTTTCTGTTAAAGTAATTAAGTTTTTCTATTTATCATCCTACACCATATATTTGCTAAAAAACAAAAAAAGTTTGATGAAAGAATGATAAATAAAATTATTCTAAAAAGTAAGCGGGATTAAAGTTAGCTACCGAATTAGTAAA
>NW_023355306.1:0-493 GCF_001411555.2 Juglans regia
GCGGGTTGAAGGTGCGCACGTGGCTTCCACATGCCATCTCGAGAAGCTTTTTGTCAACACCACGTGCGGCGTTTCTGGGGCCAGCGACATCGAGTTTTCAAGATTGACAGTCGGGCTAACTCCTAGAGTGGCACGTGTCCTTCACGCGCCACTACAGCCATTTTCCCAGTGTTTTTGTTCAATCCAATGTTTTTGTTTGAAGATATATATATTTTTTTTTCAATTTTTCCTATGTATTTTCTGTTTTGTCTTTTGTTGTTAGTTAAAAAAAAAAAAAAAGGCTATTGGATTTTGTGTCCATTGCATAAGAGTACCTCACCTCCTTTGGAGGATGGAGGATGGAGGGTGATAGTTACCTCGCCTCCTTTGGAGGAGAGGGATTGTTTAATTTTTTTTTACCGAATGCTTTTTTTTTTTTCTAACATTTGTCAGGAGAGACTTTATAGAAGTTAAGACAACGTCTGCCACAAAGAAATTTATGAGCAAGAGAGCT
>NW_023355307.1:0-274 GCF_001411555.2 Juglans regia
ATAGGATCAAGACGCGAGCACGACAATCGTTCGTGTCAAACGAGAACGCTCGGTTTGGGATAAAGAGGCCGGAGACCCCCCACACCAACACAATGTTCCGCATCCAAGAGCACGAGAACGCCCCCATGGTCCATGACAACCAACGTAAACTCGAAGGCTTGCATGGTAACACGTGGACAACTTCAGAGTCCAGCCAGCACCCAAAGATGAGCACCGACAAGGACAAGGGGCAACGAGAGGGACAAATTCCATCTTTGTAGGTATGCAACACAGG
>NW_023355308.1:0-580 GCF_001411555.2 Juglans regia
GTTTTCACCCTTCCAACTGGTCCATTATATATATAATTAGATTTGTAACGAAATGACATTGTTTTGGGTACCCCAAAACGATGTTGTTTTAGGTACCCCAAAATGACGTTGTTTAATTATAGAGTTAGTGAAACGTTATATTTATCTTAACACCTATCACTTCCAGTCTCTCACTCTTAGACCCTCTGAACCTGTCTCTCCAAAACGATGTTGTTTTAGGTACCCCAAAATGACGTTGTTTAATTATAGAGTTAGTGAAACGTTATATTTATCTTAACACCTATCACTTCCAGTCTCTCACTCTTAGACCCTCTGAACCTGTCTCTCCAAAACGATGTTGTTTTAGGTACCCCAAAATGACGTTGTTTAATTATAGAGTTAGTGAAACGTTATATTTATCTTAACACCTATCACTTCCAGTCTCTCACTCTTAGACCCTCTGAACCTGTCTCTCCAAAACGATGTTGTTTTAGGTACCCCAAAATGACGTTGTTTAATTATAGAGTTAGTGAAACGTTATATTTATCTTAACACCTATCACTTCCAGTCTCTCACTCTTAGACCCTCTGAACCTGTCTCT
>NW_023355309.1:0-805 GCF_001411555.2 Juglans regia
ATACCTGTATTATCTTGTACAATAAGGAGCGAATCAAGCATTTAACTATGGTAATTATACAGGAGAAAATGAACACAATAAACCTACACATGCAGCTAAGGAATCTATATGAATCTATACGCGGAAATAGGGCCTGCATACTTTACAAGGTGTTAGATGGAGGGGCGCCCACGTGGGGCTGACCCCCTCCAGCAGCTGCTTGTAACGCATGGCTTTACTTGTAACGCATGTAACGTGCTTTTACTGGTTTTTAATATCACAATTGAAGGCTGGCCTTAAAGGCCAGCCGTGCATAGGAGGATCAATTGTGTTTTTGGCTCTATCTCTTTTAAATTGTGCATAGGAGGATCAATTATGAAAAAGGCTCTATCTCTTTTTGTTTTTTTTTTTATAAAATATTTAAATTGTAGATTTTATAAGTGTTATTCTAATTTCGTATTATGTAGTACATTTTCGCCATCAGGAAGAAATGCTTGGAATTTATCAATCTGAAAAAACTTGTAGAACAATTTTATAAGTTGAGCTTAATGTACTTTTCCGCTGTGCATTTTAACATGGAGATGAGTATATTCGGTATTACTCTCCCTCCAGTTGAAGCATGAAGGTTCCGAATGCCCAACTTACCAATGAGATGTAGAAATTGTTCACGATCCAAGGCCTTCGTGAAGATATCGGCAAGTTGAGAAGTAGTGGGAACATGAGCCGTAGAGATGAGGTGAACACATAATTTTTCTTGGACGATGTGGCAGTCATTTCAATATGCTTAGTGCATTCATGAAAAACTGAATTTTCTGCGATATAGAGT
>NW_023355310.1:0-223 GCF_001411555.2 Juglans regia
TCGGAGGGTGGTGGCGATGCAGCGTCACCGTGAAAAGGAGTGGAGGGGGGTGGCGTGGTCACAACTCAGAGTGTTTCCCGGGGGGGGGGGGGGGGGGGGGGGGGGGTTAGAGTTAGGGTTTTTTTAGTTTTAGGTCATAAGGATAATTTTTATTTTCTTAACCGATTCAAACGAGTTGACCCATTAGTGACACAAATCTCTCAATCCTAACTCGCTTTTATCA
>NW_023355311.1:0-1745 GCF_001411555.2 Juglans regia
GAATTTTAGACAATAGGTTTAGCAGGGAGCGGGATGGGATGCGGTTTCAACCCCACCCCCAGTAGCAGGGGATGGGATATGAAACCCTTGGGGGACGGGAAGGTGTAGCCCCCGCCCCTCACTATGCGGGCTGCACTCCTACAATTTAACGTAACACATCAATTATATGAGTTAGTAAGTTTATTTTTATAAAATTTATTTTACTATCATATTTCTCTTTAAATTAATTTTAGATGAAAATAATAACATAAAGTTAAAGAGTTTTCAATTTAGGCATTCATTAATTAATTTCCATTAAAAACAAAAAGAAATTTGCAGCAGCAGCAGCAGTTATTAGTTAAGGTGATGTGAATAGATCAATATAGGGATTTGGGTTGAGATAAATGTTCCTTTTAGGGATGGGGGTACTTGAGGCCTAGCTGTACGTACTTAAAATCGTGTCAACACAGGCAGAGACTGCCCGTTGCATGCTTGCTTTGATGCAATAAGAGTCAAAAGTCAAAAAACAAAGCATTAAAAATAATGCAAATCAGCAAAAATAAAAGATGTAAAACCCAGCAAGTTATTTTGGCAAAACCAGAGAAACTTTTGGCAAAAATTATGGAAAATGAATGTACCAAATAGAGTGAAGATATTTTGCCGGAGGGCATGCAGAAATGGCTTACCCGCCTTGTTGAACCTATAGTCTCGAAAAGTGCTAGATGAACCTGCTTGTAGATGGTGCAAGGAAGTTGATGAGGACACTACTCATGCTCTTTTAAGCTGTCCTACAGTTATAGTAGTGTGGTCTATTCAATTCCCACACCTAACAGCAGAGGCTGTGGATACTAGCTCATTAAACTTTGCAATGAATGTGCAGCAAAGAGGTAACAATGGAGAATTAGAGAACGTGTTCTTAGTAGCCTGGGGAATATGGTACAGGAGGAATTAGATGATCTATGAAGATGTAGTCATACCAGCTCTACAGGCTGCAGAAAATGCCCTGTCCACCTACACGGCACACTTGCAGGTTCTTGAACCTCAAGGAGCTAGGAAAGCTTGTCGGTGGGAATTGAATACCCCAACAGCCCAACACCTATCATCATTTACCAGCTGAATCCCATAAAACAAATTTAAATTCCTTTTTCTTTTGATCAGAAAAAAAGTTATTTTACTGTTCCCCTGTATTAAATATATTACAGCTTTGCTTATATTTAATTCACTGCTCCAATTAGTTAGGGTGGAAAAAAGTATGATTAAATGCGTAGCTAGCTTCTTTACTTTTTGTTGGGAAAGTCCAAGCTTGAACTTGTACAACTTCTTAGGTATTATTGCTTCCATGAAGAAGCCCTGAAATAGAAACACAAATTTGAATCTGGGCTAAGCCATTAAAGTTGTGTGCGCGCTTTGTATTTCAAGCTCAAGCAATGGCATGCATGGACTCCAAATCTTGTGGCCCATATATATACATGACCAACAGTCCAACAACAACTCCCCCTACCCAAGAAAAAAAAAATCAAAATGGCTCCTGTTCAACTTCTCCCAATTAAGTGAAGATAAGAGTAGTCTCAGACTATAACTTGCATATATATATATATATATATATATATATATATATATTTCCAACTCTTATGTTTTTGAACGTTGAACTAATTTAAATTAAGATGAGTTAAGTTCTTTATGAATAGTAGTGAGTTGAGATGGTGGTGTGAGTTTTGTGATGCTCACCTAAGATGAATTTAAATATGTTTGGATATTCAGATGAG
>NW_023355312.1:0-773 GCF_001411555.2 Juglans regia
CATTGGTTCCGTGTGAGTTAAGGCATTCATCTTTTCTTCTTCTTAATTGTTAGATCTCTTCTCTATCACTTCTAGCTGGGGCAAGATTTTAACTCCATCTTGCTGGTTTTTAACTATTTCTGAATGTTGAATTAATTCATGAGCGTTGACAAACGGAAATCTCTATTGGAACCAACAGTTTGTGTGTTTTTTTAGTATCTTTTCAAAAAACACACGGTTTATAAAAACAGCAAAAAAATAAACAAAAAATAAAAAAAAAATACACGTTCAGTTTCTTTTCTTGGTGAGACTATCATTTTCCTTAGTTCTAATACACATCATCGAAAGCTGAAAAAAATAAATTTATTAGTTCCCTCCAATTCTATAATCTGCCAATTAATGCATTGGTCATTAAAACCTCAATTATAAAATTAACTGATCGGATCGAATTGGATTTTCTGATAATTTGCTTACCTTCACTCATATATTTCAACCAAACATGTATGTATGTGTATATATATATATATATATATATATGTTTGACCTGCCTGCAACGTCCAAACAGTAGGTACTTATTACCCAGCAATTCCCAAAAAAAGTCAGATCCAGCATCGAAAGAAAATTTTGATGCAAACAAAATGATAAGATATTTGTAACTATTTATTTGTGATGAAAAAATTATTTGTGATCATAATAGATTTATTTTAATTGTATATAATAATTTTATAATAATTAATTAATCGTAAATAAATAATTTTCTTATAATAAAGAACGGATACAAATTACTGGGATGT
>NW_023355313.1:0-206 GCF_001411555.2 Juglans regia
ATAATTCTTCCTCCTAACTAGGTTAGTCTCGTCACCATATATGGATCTACTCATGAAAGACCAACAGCCAAAAGGATAAGAGATGAAGGAGCTTAGAAAAAGAAAAAAAATCGAAAGATGTATTGCTCAAAAGGAGATTTTTATTTGCAAGCTAACGTGAAGGGAATACATTTCACACCATTAATATGAATTTATAAGAAAAATCT
>NW_023355314.1:0-623 GCF_001411555.2 Juglans regia
ATATATATTATACATACTAAGTCAAAGCACCTTGTAAAACACGTTTGCCTAATTAGATCAAACAGTTACTTTACAAAAATAATAAGTTTTTTTATAAAACTTGTAAAAAAAGTTGATGGATGTTTAGCTTAGAAGACATTGCTTCACTTTTATACTAGTAATATAATTAATAGAATATCACAAATGAACTTTAACAAATAAATTAACTATTACGATCATTACTTTAATTCTTGCCAACACAACTGCAACAAGAAGTTGTTGGGAAACCATTAGGGAAAATATACAATTTCTAACATGCCAAGAGGACCATTCATAGACTATGGTTTCGTTTGCATTCAAAATTCACTTTAATTAATCTTAATTCATCTCATCTCATCATTACAACCTTTTTAAATTTCTACACAAAATATAATAAACAATTCAATTTTTTCAAATCTCATAACAACTTTTCCAAATCCTCACATAAAATATAATAAATAATTTAACTTTTATTCTACTATTCACAAACCATCTCAACTCATCTCAACTTATCACAACTCATCTCTGAATCTAAACCATTCCTATGAGTTGCCCATCAGAAAAAACGCTACAGGCTGACATGGTTACCCATCCCTACCCCAACG
>NW_023355315.1:0-6522 GCF_001411555.2 Juglans regia
CCCCCCCCATTTTCACTGTCATATTGGAAATATTATCTTATTAGAATCGTTTATATGTGGATTATATTCAATGTAAAATAAAAACAAAAGCAGAAACTGAAAAACCCAACACCTTCAGACCAAAAATTGGCCATAAATTTCGTATAACACAAACCACACACACAAACATAGAAATGGATAGATAAGTACATAGGCATCCATTATTTCATGAACAGCAGAGGAAAAGAGCAAGACTAAAGATTACCAACGCCGCCGGAGCCCCCCACGACGAGAACGAGCTTAGAAGACGAAGACGGAGTGGTTCTAGAATCATGGGTAGGTACTGAACTTGGAGATTGGATGAGTTCCTCCTTGACAGCGTTAAGTGCCGGTGATCCTCTTCTAGAGCTTGAAATGCTCTCAGAAGAAGCAACTAGGGAGTAAGAACTTGAAGGTGGAAGTGTAAGACAAGGGATTCGTTGAGGGGGTCTCGAGAATACCTCAACTGGGAATGGGGAAACGGGAATCGGAATGAATCCTGGGAGTCGGGAAGCCATGTAGATGAAGCGCAGAGAGAGAGAGAGAGAGAGAGAGAGACAGCGAGAACGGTTGTGTGGTACTGGATAAATTTAAATGGGTTGCCAAAATAATTCATTTTTAAGATACCATTATTTTTAATGCTAGTCACAATCATTTGCTAAAAGTTAGCTTAGCAGGATCCAATAGGGTGTAAATTGGACCGGTCACGTTTGGGGATGTTTCGGCTCATCATTTTCTCGGATCGGATTGGACTGATTATCCTTAATGAATCGAATCGGACCGCTATCGATTCGGGACAATTTTAAATGAAGTTCATTCATACAAAAAGTCCATCATTCTTGAAATAAATAAAAAAGCCCAAATGCATATTTTCAGCCCATTAGTATAAAAAAGTCCACAATATTTATAATGTTGAATAATATAACTATTTAACTTTATTTACACATTTCTTATTTAAAAATAGCCTAAAAAATTGTTCAACTAAAAATTGATAATTATATATTAGTTAATTAATAATTATATATTTAACATTTTATATCGTCAATAGTCATAGATTACATGAAAATTATATAATTCACTTATCTAACTACTATATAAAATAATATATACAATTTACAAAAAAGATATTTAAAAATATATATTTATAGTTCGGTTGGTCCAGTTCGATTCGAGATGGAGGTCAGAAGACCACACGACCCTTTCCAAAGTTAACCACCAAAAGTCAAGTTACATACTTGCGATGCAATCGAACGGACATGGAGGTCAGAAAATTACACGACCCTCTACAATCGAACGAGCGTGGAGGTCAGAAGACCACACGACCCTCTCCAAAGTTAGCCACCCAAAGTCAAGTTACACACTTGCGATGCAATCGAACGGGCATGGAGGTCAGAAGACCACATGACCCTCTCCAAAGTTAGCAAGCCGAAAGGCAAGTTGAATACTCGCAACACAGCCGGAGCAAGTGCAAAGGGTGAAAAGCAATGTTTTGAATATCGTACCGGATGGCATACCGGTTAAGGCACTGGAACGAAATATTTTGATATCGATACCGTTTCGTGTATCGTTTCGGGATAGTTGATATATGAATAAATTATATATAAAAATTATATTCCAAAATAATAGTCTCTATACGAATAAATTATATATAAATACATATATATATTATAAATAGTCTAATCTGAATTGAGGGTCAAACAATAAACTTTTAATTTGAAAAAATGAAAAAAAAAATTAAAGATCGAAATACAGGCCGATACGGTTGGTATTTGGGCCGGTACGAAACACCTAGGATACCTGTACCGGCCAAATTTCGGCTGTACCGACCGATACGGTATGAAATTTAAAACACTGGTGAAAAGGCCTTGGTAAACACACTCCTAATGCAATCTACGAAGGCATGGAGGTCAAAAGACCTCATGACTCCCAAGTTCACATATAGTTACCCACTAAACCCGGGTACAAAGGCAAGCCCACAAGCATGAAGGACCAAATAGTGAATAATACTGCTAAAGGAGAAGAACAAAAACACGAAAAAGGAACAAAGCAGTATAAATCAACAAATCAAAATGAGAAGTGCAGGATTTACAAAGCCCCAAAACAAGGGCCCAACAACCAAAATGTCCAGAAAAATGTGCAAGATCTACAAGTGCCCAAAAACAGGGGCCCAACAATCAATACACATCAATACAAATTTTTCACTCTTGAGGCGAGGACAGGGAAAGGTGTTTGGCATCGCATCCCAACCCATAGAATCAGCATATTGACAAGCAACGACATCAGGCTTGAAGTCTTCCAAGTTTAGAGCCCTCCAATCGATCTGAGGGTTGGCCAACAGGTGCATCTTCAGGCGTGCCAACCCCGCGCCATACCCATATCCAAAAGCCCAAGCTCTGGCGGCAGCTAGCTGAGGGTGCAATCGAATAATATTAGCTGAGGCTCCAACCTTCCCCGTGCCTCCTGCAACTCGTTCACCTCTTTAGCCAACTTGGCCAAACTGTCCAATGCCTGATCTTGACGGGCATCAATCTCCGCGCAATCCTTTTTATACTTGTCAAATGCAGCCTCTGCCTAAACCAACTCACATTGCAGCTAGTTGATCTTGGTGTCCTTCCCATGGAGCTTCTTCCAGATTGCCTCCTTTGAGCCAGCTCTTTAGCCACCTTTTCACGCCTCTCTTCAGAAGAAGTCAAAGCAGCAGCCGCCTCTTTGTACTTTCTTTCAACAACCGACACCGCTCAGAAGAGTCCAGAGCCCCTTTAAGGCGTAGTACCTTTGCCCAGGTGGCGGCTCTCTTCATCTCGGCCATATGCTAGGCAAACCTATTGCGGGAGTAGAGCTCTCAACACGAAGGAGTTCGGAGTGAAGGCTGGATGAATCCTTAAGAAGAGAATCAAGGTCAGCCTCCAAGGACCAAACATAATCGTTGGACTGCTCCAGATAGCCTTACAAGTAGTCCCTCTCAATTTTTAGGCGGTCGTTCCCTTGCTTAGCAAAGTAAGAGAACTTTAGCCTCTCAAGGAGCTCCTCCTCCAAAGAAGCCCTCCCCGATCCAAGACACCATGACCTCTACATTCTGCACAAGCACAAAAAGTTAGATAAAATCTCATACAAACACCAAAAGACACCTGCATACAAAAATGAATAAAAAGGAAAGTAGGAGCCTTACTGGAGCTAACATTCTCCTCAGGCGTCTGGTCATTTTCACAACTGCCTCTGAAGGAGGCGCAAAAGCATGAGGGCCAGCATCTTTCACCCAACTGGCGTCCCCAATTGCATAGGCCTTAGCCCGCATTGACTGTCCCAAGCTAAGGTCTGGGGCCAAGATAACTTCAAGAGTAGGCACGGGCAGGACATCTTCAACAAGGGCGCCAACTTGTCCCCTCACTGACTCGTCTTGGCAAACTCCGACTTGCCCACCAACCTGATCTTCACACTGAGAGCTTGCTTTAGCACCCACATGATCTTCAAGGGCACTGTCGCCCTCGTGAGGGGTGACGTCCACATCCCCGCCAAATGACGATGGAGTCAGCGAAGGAATGAACACCCTATCCTGATCTGTGGGCGAAGTCTCACCGCCCGAAATAGTTGTAGGTAGCGAGTGCGGAGAAGAATCTAGCCCCCTCGAGAGGCTGCGTTGCCACCTAAAGCTTCAGTCGCAGTGTCACAAACTATGAAGGTGGGAACATCAAGCACACCCTCCCCAGATACGCCCAAAGCAAAGCTGCATATATGTCATTCAAATTACTCTCGTCGCCAGACATTCACAAAATCATCCCCGAAAGGGGTCCAAAATCATAGGCTAACGAGAGGTCCTCGATAGCCTGCTTCATCAAAGTACCTAGGTCATCAAGACCTATGCTCGTTGACGGGAAGTCTTTAACAGGGGATGTCGCCGGTGTAGCCTCCCCAGGAACAATCACATCCACTGCCACCCCCTTTGCCAATTTCCCAGGAGAACCAAAAGCACTAACAGGCATTGCGCCCTCACTATGAGGGCGCTTTATTTTTGGCCCCCCCAGTCTAGGGAGCATTTCTTTTCGTTGGAAGGGGAATCAATTTGAGTTTTTTCCCCATGACATGGCGTGACTAGGCACTATCAAGAATCTATCAATACTTGAAGCAAAAAGAAGGTCTTCTGACCACAAATCATTGCAGTCGTGGTCTTTTGCCCATTCACGAACAAGATTCACACAATTTTGTTGATTATCAGTCAACTCCAATAACAGGTGCTTATCATCAGGAATACGCTCCCAATTGGCAATCCCTTATAAGCATCTCATTGGCAGGATATTTCAAGCCACTATCGGAAATCAAGAAAAACTTAATAGTCCACTGTCTAGGATTGGAATAACAACCTTCAAAGGCTGCCAGGTGTTGCCCGCGCACACGAAAGCTACAAATGTTCCCCGGTAGGGACACCACCCCATAAAAGGAAAGAAATTCCTTCACCATAAGGTCGCTCTCTAAAGGGTTCCAAAATGCGATGGAAGACAACGCAGGTGCACATCAGCACACGCCATGCTTTACTGTGAAGTTGGGCAAGAGCAAGCTTAAGGAAATGTAGGACATCATGCACTAGGCGGATGAAAGGGAGACAAAGCCGCGCAAATTGTTAGGGCTACATCCTCGCCATAGCCCTCCTCATCGATACACCCCTTACTAGAATGTTCATATCTACTGACTCAATGATGCGGAACAACTTCCTCAGTTTGACGAAGTATTCCACATCTAGAACCGAAAGCCACGAATACCCATCAAAGGAAGTGGGTTGACAGGCGAGAGAAGATTTGGGATTTTTTTTCGGGGATTTCTTGGCAGAGCTATGACTAGCTATTGAAGATATCTTGAAGAAGGAGATGCGAGTAAGAAACAAAGGAGTACGAAGGAATCCGAAGAGAAATGAAGAAAGAAGAAACCAGAAGTAAAGGGCTTGTAAAGCACAACCAAGAAAGGTAATCATGAAGGTTCTTGGGAATTCGAACGGTTGGCTGCTCCGACACTTACACTTCTTTTTTAAAACCATTAAATTAGCGGGAACGGTTATGGTTGATGCAAGTCACGTCTTTTGTAAGAAAGAAAGGGTGGAGGCTGGTGCACGCCACCTAGCATGGACTATAGCCAAAAGAAGGAAAATAATGAATAAATGCTTACAGACTAGCGATGTAAGTAATAGATTAGAGAGAGAGAGAGAGAGAGAGAGAGAGAAGAAAGTTGTTTAATTTCCCATGCGCCAGTACAAAAGAAATTAACAGGGTAACTGGAGGGGCATTACTCCTGGGCTTCGAGCCCATCTCTAAGGCCAAGCCCATCCATAAGTCTAAGAAGGCTTATTAGAAGTTTAAGGCTAGGAGCCCCATAGACAGAGGGCTCGTAACCACAATTATGGGATAAAATAATCCCGAGGAACTAGGGATGAGGCCCACAGATGGACACAAATATCTTGAGTAAGATAACTCCTACAAAACATGAGGTATCTTCTCCAGTAATACAGGACTATGAAGGATAAGCACACGAGACTGATGACCAGAGTTAGTTGCAATCACGCCACATCCTTCTATAAATAACTTGCTAGAGGTAACAAACGTTTCCATTTTCATTTTTCATACTCTTATCCTTATATAATTACTGACTTAAATATCGGAGTTTACACAGGGCAACAAACGCCGTCTCTTCATTACTGCAAAGTTATACGTATGGTTGGTAGTGTGAAACATGCCCTTTACAAAACATGTTACACATGTATAATTATTTAATAAAATAATCTCATGGTTCTTTGAGAGATGTCCATATACATTCTCAATTATTCGATGCATCATGATTAATTCAGGATGACCAAAATGATCATGCCAAAGCATAAAGATCTTTAGATCAGAACACTTTTAGTGCATAACAACATGTGATTCAATTATTTTCAATATTGTATAATATAATTCAAAAGAGAAAGTTGGCAATTTTTTTAGTATGACCTTTTGGCCCAAATTTACTATTGTAATGTAAAAATATTTATCACTGTCTTCATTGGTGGTTTCAACATGAAAACCATTATAACAAATATCTTTAAAATTGAATGAGTCTTTTCTAGAAATTGAAGAATACAAAACAACGTCAATACAAAATTTTTTTCTTTTTGGTAACATGATATTGGCTCCTCCAAAGCCTTTAATTAGGTTCGATAACCTAGATATTGTATTGATGTATTGATGTTGTCTCTGTATAATGTTAAATATTGAAAATATTTCTTATCCTTAAGAGTTGTGTGTTGTACAACTGTCTGCCAAACACATCTTCACCAACCATCTTGGAATTGGCCAATGCATCAATAGAACTTATGTCTCCTTATAAACAAAATATGTATAAAAATTTATTAATGCAAAAGAAAATTTAACATGATGTATTGAAAGATAATGACTAAACATAATATAATTATAATAAAGAAAAATTAATTGTTATGATCATATGCATTACTAATAAAAATGTGATGCCTTAGGTGGGGTGATTGGA
>NW_023355316.1:0-1240 GCF_001411555.2 Juglans regia
TCCTTTTTTTGACAAAACGACAGAACTCTTTAACAAGTCAAATTTTATACTATAAAAGTGTGTGTGTATATATTATCGAGTCGGGTTGTTTTCGACCCGACCCGACTATTACGGGTCGGGTTGTTTTGTTCATAGTATGCAGACGGATCGGGTCGGGGCCAAACCCAGTACGGGTTGTACGGTGTGTAGGCCTAAGGAGATTGGAAGAGACGTTTGGATTTGAAGATGACTTGAAATGAGCTGAGATGAGTTGAGATGGATTGTGAATAGTAGTGCGATTTGTGAGTTAAAGTTGCTGAATAGTAATGAATAGTAGTGAGATGAGTTGAGATGAGCTGAGATGACTTGCGAATCCAAACGTCTCCAAAAGTTGAAAGGGTAAAATACACACACACACACACACACATATATATATATATATATATATATATATATATATATATCTTATACTATAAAAGTGGCTATCCTTAAATGAACATGAATGAACAATCACTTTTATTTGACACTTTATTTTTCATTTTTGTCCCTACGTAGTTGATTGTTATTACAGTTTTGTCCTAGCTATTGTATTTTAATTTCTGCTTGTATCCTTCTATGAGTGATCTTTATTACGATTTCGTCTTTGGTTCCTGTGTTATTTGATTTTTTTTTGTTTCGTTGATGCCCCTATTTGATTGAGTATTATTATGTTTTTGCCCTTGCTTGATGAATAGAATTTTTTACCACCATTTTTTTCCAATTTTGCCTTGTGTTTTCTTAAGAAATTTCCTTCCATTTTGTGTTTTTCTTAAATTTACCGACTTATCTCTTTGATTTCCAATTTTGTCCCTCATGCAGTGTCGCCTCTTTCACAAATTAGTCTGAGGCCCCGTCTGGAAGTTGGACTGAATTGAGATCAACTCAGTTCAGTTTAATTTTAAGCTGAGTTTAACATCCAAACACTTAACTCTCAAATCACTAAACTCATCTTAACTCAAAATCTTTTCACACACGAGATCCATAACACTTTTCAACTTTTTATAAATATAATACATCTAAGCTCATCTTAGGTAGACCCCACAAAACTTATTTCATCATCTCAACCTACTACTATTTTTAAAGAACACAATTCATCTCAACATCCAAACGGGTCCTAAAAGTTCTGTCTCTCTCACCGGCCGAATTTTTTTTTTTTTTTTGTAACTTTTGGCTTTGGTTTGTTTTACATCCGTCCCCATTTTTTTTTTTTTTTTTTTTTACA
>NW_023355317.1:0-573 GCF_001411555.2 Juglans regia
TAAGCACTATAAAGACAAACACATTTCAATTTCAAATCTTCTTATTTTTCTTCTAATCATCACCTAATTATCATAATTTTCTCAGACTTCCAAACATAATACAAAAAATAATTCAATTGTTTTTAAATTTCAAAACAAAAATAATATTAAAAAATTATATTCTAACAATATTTTAAATTATAATATTTTTATTCATATTTTTCTCTCATTTTCTAAAACCCCATAAAACATCAAACTCAAATCATTTCACAACTATTCACAAAACATTTCACTACTATTCATAGATACGCTTCACTATTTTATCTCTCACATTTTTCAAAATTTCATAAAATATCTTAACTCAAATCATTTAACTTATAATCATTTCTCTCAATGCACAATCTCATATATAATAACTTTTCAAAACACATGCACTTACCAATAGACTCAACTTCTATAAATAAAAGGCATTTGCATAACTACAGAGTTAGAGACTCATATTTAGGGTCAAACTCACAATATGAATATTAAATTCTAATTAGCAAATTCAATTGGGACTTTTGTGAATCCTCAAGATAACCATAAATATTATTC
>NW_023355318.1:0-299 GCF_001411555.2 Juglans regia
TGAGACCTCAACAACTGTCCCGATTGTTACTATTTTCTCTTCTCTTATTTCCCATGCCTAGCGGGGCAGGCTCGACACCACACAATGCTTCCACACGCTCAGCTAGCCTTGTGCTTGGTTGGGGTGTGGTTCAATTTGTTTGATGTTGGGGTCTGGCGGACGTAACGGCGTGTGAGTGGTGACAAGGTTGTATGTCTTGACAGGCTCCGTGCTTGTGCATCGAACTGTTAGGCGTGCTCCTCCTCATTTTTGCTCCTCGTGTGAATAGCATGTTGGGCTACCGAAGGGTTCCTGTGTTG
>NW_023355319.1:0-477 GCF_001411555.2 Juglans regia
TAATACCTCAATGTCTACCAATGTCAAATTTTTCTCGCTGGTGACTTTTTTGCCACTCGTTTTGGCGACTTCTCCGTGATGATCATTTTGATTTTCCAATTTTTGGTGGTTGGAATGATGTCCCTAATGGATGTATATATAGTCCGCATGTTTGCTGCAATTAAAAATAAAAAAGAAACAAATGTTAATATATAGCATAAAATTTATAATACAAGTAAATAAAATGACATAATACATGAATAATAATAACGTTAAAAGAATCTAAATACTTACATAGTATTATAATGAGTTTGTTAAAATTAAAAAATTTCCTATACACGATGTTTTTCGTGTAACTTGTTTCATAAACGGTAGTTGTTATTGGTCTTCTAAGCACCTAAATCATATGTGATAGTTAAACTCTGCCCAAATACCATGCATGCCCAAATTAAATGCTTATCCTCAACCTCGAAACATATTGTTAGACTAATCTACAAC
>NW_023355320.1:0-457 GCF_001411555.2 Juglans regia
GTATTGGATTCATTAAATAAGTCTAATTTTTAAAATTTGATGATTTTAATTTTAAAATTTTGGCATTGGATTCATCATATGTTCAAATGTTAAGCTTTTAACTACAATATATTTCTCTTTATCTTTAAATTTAAATATTCACTATTCACACTTTATAACCATTGTTTTATTTACTTAAATTATTGTTTCTCAATTTTGAGCTACAATATATTTAAGTTAAGAAATAATAATTTAAGTATAAAATTAAATTATTAATTAAAATATATTTAGTGTAATTGTAAAATATGAAAGAAAAATAAATTAAAAATATTATTATTAATAAAATAATATTATATTATTATTTTGATGAATACAATAACTAATCTAATGTAGAATTATAAATAGGGAGGTTTGAGATTTATGAAATATATGTACTTTCACCAAATTTTAAAGATAAAAATGATGAATCTAATGCTCT
>NW_023355321.1:0-596 GCF_001411555.2 Juglans regia
CGGCCATATTCGGTCCGGTCCAAAAATCCCAAAACCGGAATCGGCCGGTTTTTACATTTTAAAAATTGGTTCCGGACCGGACCGGTTCAAAACCGGTTAAACCGGTCCGGTCCAATCCAGTCCGAACCAGTTTTCTGGTTTAAGTTTACACCCCTATGCACAAATATTGACATGTAAGACAAATGTTTAATGAAATAATGTGAATCAAAGACAAAAATAATTTTCGCAAGATAAAAAACTTTCTTCTTCTCTCACAATTTTTCTTTTATTATTTTTATTTAAAAAAAAAAAAAAAAAAAAAAAAAAAAACTATTTAAAGGCCCGTACACGATTTGATAAGTTTCTTTGGTACCTTGTAATCTGGGCTAAGAGCCTCAGTAATTGGGCACTTAAAGATGCTCATTTTCAAGAGGGATTAAGGGCCCAATACTCGGGAAAGCATTGGATGTCATGTTGCTACATAACCTCTTATTATTCATAATTTCACATAATCTTCATACACTATATTTTTTTTAATTTTTATATTTTTTCTTTTATCAAATATTTAATATATAAATAGTGAATAGAAGAATTGAATTAGTTTTAAAAAAATAAAC
>NW_023355323.1:0-781 GCF_001411555.2 Juglans regia
GATCTGTCCAATCATTAATTCTCTTTTATATATATCTGTCTATTACTTAAAAGTATTTATATATGTACTGTTTATTACTGTTCAATAAACAGTAAAGAGGGTTTGATTTTTTTTTCTTCTTCTTTGCATATTTTTTTTTTCCGCATATTTTATTACTGTTTATCAACATTAATGAACAGTTTTTTTTTTCCGCATATTTGTTTAGTTTTTCTGTTTTTTTTTTGTTTGTCCGTGTGAATACCAATGTGCGACGTAATATCACAATCGTGCGTGGTAAATGAGAGAGAGGAAGAAAGAAAAAGTAGAGAAAAATATTAATTTTTAAATTTTAAATTTCAACCCTTCATCTTTAATCTAATGGTAGAAATTTAAATATTGATTTAAACTAACATAAAATAGATAATTAAAATATAAATATTCTATCATACACTTAAAATTAACTTCAATTTATATATATATATATATATCTGCCTATATCTTAAAAGAGGCTATCATATTACTGTTCATCAACAGTAATGAACAGTAAAGAGACTGTGTGATTTTTTTTCGCATATCCCTATATTGTTCATGACTGTTCATCAACAGTAATAAACAGTAAAGATGTTTTTTTTCATGTTTGTTTGGTTTTTATGTTTCTTTTTGGGTTCGTATGTGTGAATGCCAATGTGCGACGTAATACCACAATCGTGCGTGGGGAATGAGAGAGAGGGAGAAAGGAAAAGTGAAAAAAAATATTGGTTTATAAGTTTTAAATTACAACTCTTCATCTTTAATTTTCAAA
>NW_023355324.1:0-1113 GCF_001411555.2 Juglans regia
TATAAAAGGGGTAATGGCTTTCAGGATAGAACCTTCTAGCGCTAGTACGTACCGTGAACAAACTTGTCAATTACTATGTGCATGCCCTAATTAAAAAACTCCCATGAACATGAACATGAACTATTCAATATCCATATCCATGTATATATATATATATATATATATATATACTAGTGGTTGGGCAATGTGCGAGGCATATTTATTTTGCGTTAAAAAAAATAAAAAATAAAAAACAAACGTAATCATAAGCAAAATAAGTGGTATATGGAGAATTTTTTATGAACTCAATTTCTACACCTAACAAGTGAAAAGAGATGCGGAGAATCTATGTGATGATAACAATACTTCATTGCATAAATCGAAACAATCCAACCGAAGAAAAAAAAATGAGAAGTGATAAAATAAAATTTAAAATTAGCAAAACCAAAGCATGGTCTTGGTCACAGAATATAAAATTCTGAATCAATTTTATTGGAGTGAAAAAGAATATATATCAATAAAGAAAAACACATTATAGTTAGGAAACGAAAAAGAACCCAATCGTAAAATTCTAAGTCAATTCCTCCAAAGTAGCAGTCTATATGTAAAGCCACAAAAACTCCTACGAAAATTATAAAAATAAATGTTACAGTAATATGAGTAATATGAAAATAAAAAGATTTTAGATATTTTAGTAATAGTTTTCTTAGCAAAATATATGAATTGTAGAATTCAAACATACTACTCAATGACCCAGGGAGTACTAAAAAAATACAGTCTTTTATTTCTATATTGTTCTCACATTTTTTCATCATTAAAGTATCTTCTATTTTGAAAACTCCAAAAATATTATATCAAATCCAAATCTTCATGTGTGCTAATAATAAGGTCAATGGTGACCTTATTATTAGTTTAAATAATATTTTACCTTCATTTTTTTCACCATTTTTAATTAAGTTAATGTTTACGTATTTTTAAATTAATATTTTAATCTTCTATCATTAGATCGTTTTGAAGACTTCAAGACGAAGGGACTGGGTTAAATAGCCAAACACTCTTCCTTCTCCCCTCTCTCTCTCTCTCTCTCTCTCTCTCTCTCTCTCTCTCTCTCTCTCTCTCTCTCTCTCTCTCTCC
>NW_023355325.1:0-1428 GCF_001411555.2 Juglans regia
CTCCCCTCTCTCTCTCTCTCTCTCTCTCTCTCTCTCTCTCTCTCTCTCTCTCTCTCTCTCTCTCTCTCTCACATCCCTCAGCTCACGCGTACGCGGTACGCTGCCCCTCTCCAAGCTGATTCTTCCTTTGCCCAACCCAGCGCCGCCGTGCGCCGGTACCACCTCACTTCGGTGAGTCCCCCCCACACCGGTCTCCCTCTCTCACGTTCTCTCTTCCTCTCTCTTGGTTGTGCACAGCCCGAATGGGCTTGATGTCAATGAGCTTTATAAATTAAATTTGATAATTTATTTATAATATGATATTTATATGTTAATTATCTATTTTAAATTAATTTAAATCAGTATTTAAATTTTCATTATTGAATCAAATTTAGAGATTTATGATGAAGGGTTGGATTTAAATCTAAAAAATTTTAATATTTTATAAATTAAATTTGATAATTTATTTATGATATGATATTTATATATTAATTAATTATTTTAAATTAATTTAATCAATATTTAAATTTTCACCATTGGATCAAATTTAGAGATTATGATGAACGGCTGGATTTAAATCTAAAAACCTTCATTTTCTCCTCACTTTCTATTTCTCCATCTCTCTCCTTCCACTCAGCCGCGTCCTTGCATCCTCCCTCTCTCTCACGCGATCTACTCCCTCAAGCAGCCATGCTCCACCATGTGGTGTTACCGACCACATCACCAGTTTCCCCTCACGCCAGCGACCAAAATCCACTGTCGAAGTCCCTTGGCAACTCCTCCCTTCCCCACGCGTCTTCCCTCTCTCTCTCACCCGATCTCCTACCTCAAGTAGCCCAACGCCGCCGTGCGCCACCCTGCGGCGTAACCGACCACCTCACTGGCTTCCCCTCACGCCGGTGAGGAAACCCTACAGTCGAAGCCTCTTGGTAGCTCCTCCCTCAGTCGCACGCGACCAACTCGAAATGGGTCTCGACGCACGGGTTTCTCCCCGTAGCGCTGCCATTGGCCACCCCTACGCCACCGCACCACCACCAGCAACCTCGTCCTTCGTCGACGACCCCTCTTCTTCCTCGTTTCCTCCAGCCGAAGCCCCAGCTCCTGCTTTCTTTCTTCACGGATTTGTTGGTTTGTGATTTGTGTGTTGATTTTGTGATTTTAGTGAAAATTTGTTCGGTAATTTTGTATTTTGTGGTGAATTGTGATTTGCGTAGAAATTTATTTGATAATTTTGTAATTTATGTAGTTATTTTATGGTGAATTTGTAGAGAGGGATGAAGGAGAAATAGTGATTTTATTGTGAAGTAGAGAGAGACGTGAGGTGAGGAAGAAAACGTAAAATAAATTACTATTTATTACTATTTATCTCGCTGTTCACGAGACTATAGACATTTTTAAATAGAATGATATATATATATATATTTTTTTTTATTTATATATATCCACGGT